>NC_091094.1:4697500-4752500 GCF_024713975.1 Paralichthys olivaceus
AGCTCAACAAATATTTTGATAATCAATGAATCATTTTCAAACTCAAAGAGCTTGTGTTGCTTCACTTCAGCATTTATCACTGTAAAGTGAATATGTTAGTTTTCCATATTTTCTGTAGACTCAGCGATACAAACATAATCAGTAATCAATAGTGACGTCTTTGTTTAGAATGATTTATGACCATTCATTATCATAATCTTTCTCACATATTTATTGACCAGATATTCATTTTAATTCAGGGCTGATCTGCTCGTCACCTTTTCTCATTATTTTTTCAAACTGCTCATGAAAAATAAGGTGATACTGATTAATTAGGCGACATTTGTTATATCAGCACTTTGCAGATTCACTGGTTATTAGAGGATCGATAGACACTTATATAAATTAATAACATGTGTGTGTGTGTGTGTGTGTGTGTGTGTGTGTGTGGTTGTGTGTGTGTATATATACCTCTCAAACCCCCCTTCTGTCTCTCTCAGCCTAATAAACCTCCGACCAGACTCAACCTACTCACCTGTCAGGTTAAACCCAGCGTGGAGGACAAGAAATGTTTTGACCTCATCTCTCGTAAGACACACACACACACACACACACACACACACACACACACACACACACACACACACAATGTAATATATAACAAACATTTTGTCTTCCAGATAATCGGACGTATCATTTCCTGGCTGAAGATGAAGCTGAGTGTGTGGCGTGAGTAACAAATAAATAAACTTTATTGGAAGAGTCAGATAGTTGTTTTGATCTAGTATTAAAATCTACCGTGTGTGTGTCTTTGTGTGTGTGTGTGTGTGTGTGTGTGTTCAGCTGGATCTCGGTGCTCAGTAACAGTAAGCAGGAGGCTCTGAGCGTGGCACTGGATGGGGGGAGGCTAGGGGGAGGAGGAGGGGAGAGCAGCGTGGAGGATCTGACCCGTGCCATCACCGACGACATCAGGCGGATGCCAGGGAACAACAACTGCTGTGACTGTGGAGCTCCAGGTGAGCTCCGTCAATCAATCAATCAATCAATCAATCAATCAATCAATCAATCAATCAGTCAATGTATTTTCTCCCTCCTCGTCTTCACGCCACTATAACCACACATCGATGTTTGAAGACACTTTATTTAAACGGGTTGTTTCAACAATAATGAGTCTTATGAAACCTCTAATATCCAGACTTTATTAAAAAATTTTGTATTTTTATGAATTTATTAGTGAAACAAAATAATTCAACAATTATCCTTTAATATTGTTTTTCATTTTTAAAACAAAACTATGAACCAGGTGAAAACTTTTTGTTGTAACTTCCCAGAATGTGAGTAATTTATGACCTTTTGTAAACAAGTGAAATGCATTTTATTTAACGTCAAAGTTCACATCAAAGTTTACACACAACACTGATACCAACATAATGTTTGGGTTCGTTTAACATTTTTAATCATTGATGTTTCTCTCTCTCTCTTTAGATCCTGGATGGCTCTCGACCAACCTGGGGATCTTGACCTGTATCGAGTGTTCAGGGATCCACAGGGAGATGGGAGTCCACGTGTCCAGGATCCAGTCTCTGAGTCTGGACAGTCTGGGGACGTCAGACCTGCTGGTACAGTATGAACTTACTGTAGACAAGGGTCAAAGGTCGCGGTGACCTCGTATGAGTCAGACAGTGATGGTCTCTCTCTCTCTCTCTCTCTCTCTCTTTCAGTTGGCCAGGAATGTTGGTAACTCTGGTTTTAATGAAATACTGGAGGCGAACCTGCTGAGTCCGTCTCTGAAGCCGTCTCAACACAGTCACATGTGAGACGATCGCACACAGTTGTGTGTCTTTCTGCTGTTGTTATACTGTAGTTCATTGTAGTAAATTTGATGCTGTGTTGTGGCGGCGTGCAGGACGGAGCGCAAAGACTTCATCCTGCTCAAGTACCAGGATGTTCACTTTGTGAGGCGGAGTCCCAGCTCTACTGCAACGCTGCGACTCGGCCTCCAGGAGGCGACCAAGAGCTGCGACATCTACAGTTTGATCCAGCTGCACGCTCAGAGGATGGAGCTGAGCCAGCCGCTGCACACACACATTCAGGTACACACATATAGGTACACACATACAGGTACACAGCTACAGGTACACACAGGTAAAGTTTTCCCAACTAAACACACACTCTGTTTCCATGCCAACAGGAAAAAGGGGAGACCGCGCTCCATCTCGCCGTCCTATTGGCCGACAGGACGTCCCTGCACATCCTGGACTTCCTGGCTCAGAACTGGTCGGTTGATGTTCAGGAGTTATTACACCTCATACTTTGTTTGTGTGTGTTCACCTGTGTGTGTCTATTGTGTTGTTTCTTTAAAGCTCCAACGTTGACATGCCGACGTCTGCGGGGAACACAGCGCTGCACTACAGCTGTCTGCACAACAAGAGCGACTGTGTGAAACTGCTGCTGAGAGCCCGAGCCAACACACACATCAGTAATACAAACACACACAGTCACACATGTTCACACACTATACTTGTGAGGACCCGTCATTAGGAACATACTGTGGTGGATGCAGTGCTACTTTTAAAAACAGGCCTCAACAAGTGAACAAACGTTCTAATAACCAAAATGTCTTTGTTCCAAAAAACGTGAATATTTTTCTTAAGTTAAGTTGGTGACAGAAGACGCATAGTAACGTTAATTATTAATAATTAATAATAATTATTAATAATTAATAATTAACTGTGTGTGTGTGTGTGTGTGTGTGTGTGTGCGTGTGAACAGAGAATGAGTTGGGAGAGACTGCTCTGGACATGAGCCGCAGGTTGAAGCACAGCCACTGTGAGGCGCTGGTGAGTTCACCATAGTCATATCACACTGTTTCAATGTAACTGTATGTGTCGACTTACTGTGTGTGTGTGTGTGTGTGTGTGTTTGTAGCTGCAGCAGGCCCAGTCCAACCAGTTTGACCATCACATCCATGTGGAGTACGAGTGGCGGCTTCGTCACGACGATCTCTATGACAGCGACGATGACTTTGATGACAGGGTAACCATGGCAACTGAAGGCCTGCTGTTTTATCTGATTTATTTATTTATTGGAAAACATCTAGGCCGACTTTTGATTTCGGGTTTTGGTTCTTCTCACCACATCTGTGCTTTAACATATAATATATTATATAGATATATTATTGACAGTGATTGATTGAAACAGCAGTTTTTAATATATCCAGTAAAATGTATTTAAAATGTTTATTTTTTTCCAATCATCAGTTAATCCGTTCCCCTCCTGTTTCAGAATGGTCCAGTGAAGAAGGAGCGCACCTCCTCCTCCTCATCCTCCTTCACCTCCTCCTTCTCCTTCACCTCCCGTCCGTTCAGCTTCAGTCAGTCCATGTCCTCCTCTGGGGCTCCGCCCTCCTCAGCCGGAGCAGGAGCGCCAGGCGGAGGAGGTCTGCTCAGCGTGGGGAGGAGGCTCGCCATGGCCATGGATCTCCACAGCCGGGCCTCTGGCTCCGCTCCGAGCCCCCCTCCACCTCCGCCATCTTCTCCGGCTCCCCCGCTGCCCCCCAGGGTCAAAGGTGAGACGAGATGAATCTTTATGCTGTAATGAGCCTTCAACATCTGATGAATGATTTGCAGGAACATTTTTACCTTTTTGTTCAATTGTTGTTAAAATCTCTCGAGAACTATTGATGGATTTTCCTAAAAGATAAAGGATGTTTGAGAGCCGATATTAGGGATTAGAGGGTTTCTGATAATGACGTATCGTCCAATATATATGTTATAAATGTGTTGAAATAATTATATTTATCAAGAACTTATGACAAAGAAATTATCTGAGGCTTAAT
Source organism: Paralichthys olivaceus (assembly GCF_024713975.1). Classification (NCBI taxonomy): domain Eukaryota; kingdom Metazoa; phylum Chordata; class Actinopteri; order Pleuronectiformes; family Paralichthyidae; genus Paralichthys; species Paralichthys olivaceus. Next base: position 4,701,318 of record NC_091094.1, read on the forward strand.
ATCTTACAGTTTAATTTTATACTTTATCATAAATAACGATATATATAAAAAGAAAACACACACAAACAAATAAAATGATAATATATAAATATCTAAGACCGATTGCAGATAAGTACTGTCTGAATTTGTTTGGATCATAAGGAAATCAAAGGCCTCTTACTATATGAACAAGATCTCTGAAAGAAAAGTCTTCATCTCTGCTCTGTCACTCAGCTCCCACTGTTCCTCCTCCTCCGCCTCCTGCTGGGGGGGAGGGATTTTGCGAGGATGATGAGGATGGATTCTTCATCACGTCAGGAAACAGAAAGTCCAACCCCGCCCCTCCCATCGCCGTCCGACACAAGAGAAGCTGCTCTGAGTCCAGCACGCACGGTAACATCTGAGAGACACACTGCAATTAATGTGTCTGAGTGAGGCTGTGTAATTAACTCTGTGTGTGTGTGTGTGTGTGTGTGTGTGTAGATTACGGGTTGCCAACCAGTCCCAGGATCTACAGCGGTCCAGACTCCTCCTCCTTTAAGAAGTGTGTGTGAGTATCTGAGACACAATCACGCACAACTCTCAGTGTGTCACATTAAACACACGACAGAGAACCAGGCCTCTGATTGGACCGGTAGAGGAATGATGATGTCACACTGGTTCAGATACCAACAGGAAGGATTTTTCATAGACAACAAATTATTTATAAAAGAACGTCATCTTTTTTTAGCTGTAGAAGAATTAATCAAAGAACATGTTATGAAAAGAATCAGACCATAATAATAATAACAATAATAATAATAATTATATTGATTTATTGAGACCTTCCTCAGGTCCAACAGTCTCCATGTGAGATCATCATCAGATTTAAAAGACAATAGTCCATAAAGTTCAAAGCAAGTTCAAAGACAATTTAAATAAAATCAGGGAAGGGTCTCGGATCATTTATCTAAAGAGGGGTTTAGGTTTTGGCTGCTCTGCAACCAGCACAGGTTCAACTTGCCCTTTATCTCCTCGTTCCTATTTTTCATCTTTAAAAAGAGTCGGAGTCCGCCCACATGATGTCCCCAGGCAGATTCTTACAGAGCCTCCGGGCCCTGAGAGGCTCTGTCCCCTCTAGTTTTCAACCAGGTTTCTGGGACAGACAACAGTTCTCTGCCCGAGGAGCTGAGGGTACGAGCAGATGTAGAGATGGATGGCAGATGGATTCTGGAACAGGAGCGAGGGATCAACTCATCTATTCTCTTTACATGATGAGATGTAGACATGAAGGATAATCTCTGTGTCCTTGAAATTTAAACAGAATTTAATTTTGAAATATGGACGTTTCAGTAGCAGATAAACAAACCAACATGGTGGTGATTCAGCGATGGGCTGCAACAACATTAAAAATGTAATGTTTTACATTCAATTTTAATTAACTCAAGCTAAAGACAAAACTCAGACTGTACTGTCCTCTGGTGGACAGAGGATGAATTACAGATGTGATTTTTTTAAATGTCTCTCTCTCTGCAGTCCATCTTCTCCTCTCGGCTCGTTGACTGAACGACCTCATCGAGCAGGTACTTCCTGTCCTGTAACTTCCAGCTGTTTCCTGTCGCATCAACATCTGTTTTATCTGTTCATCTGTTGAATCCATCACGTGTAAATGAACTCAGTGAAGGTCCGGGGATCAGTGGAGGAACAAGAGATAACAAGATCCTAAAGTTTCAGTTTTTAATCCAATCACCTACTCAAATGTAAAATGTAAATGTATTCATAATTTATCTTTTAGTTTTCAGCCACAAAAACAAACAAACAAACAATTTACACACCAAACAATTACACAGTGAATTATTTTATGATAAATATTATAATCTTACTTTTTTGCTATTGTAAAAATGTCCATAAACATCTTTCACAGCTATTTATCTTTCTGTCAACGTGACCCTGAAAACAACTTCATGTTGTCATGGTAACAATAATCTACTATTTCCTCTCTGAGGTTTCCGGAGGGCGGACAGCGACGGTAGCTCCTCCCACTTCCTGCACCCTGCCAGTAAAGCTCCGCCCAACGGATCTCCCACCAACCAGCGTTCTCAGAGCTTTGAGAGTGACAGCAGAGGCCCCGCCCCCATGCCGCTCCCTCGCAGATCCGTGGTGAGTTGATAAAAAAACCTCATGAAGGGTTTATTGACATTAAATTACAGAACATTACAGATTCTGCTCTGTCCCATCGCTTCTTGTTAATTTGACGAATCACGTATGGGCTCCAGTCGCAGAGTCACATGACAGCGACAATCGTTTCTCTAGAAATACCAAAACAAACAAATACCAATATTCATCATTGATTTCAGTAGTAGGAACATTTCGAGTGTTACTCTCTGGTGTCCTTCAGCCTCGAGGCACAGCCAGTCGACGTGCTCAGGCTCTGTACGACTGTCAGGCCGACCACCATGATGAGCTGAGCTTCGCTGAGGGTCAGGTGCTGGTGGTCCTGGGCCAGGAGGATGCTGATTGGTGGGTATGTATCATCATCCTACGCTCTGATTGGTTCTCCCACTGGTGGGACAGAGAGCTCTTATGATGTAGCCTCAGCTGTTGTTGAGTTCACTCTTCTGATAAAAGATTGGACAAGAATTAAGTCGAAATGTTGATTTTATCATTTAGTTTAACTGTTTAATCGATATTTCAACTTAAGTCATAAATTCATTCTTGAGAAATGTTGAGAAAAAAGTTTAAATGTTGAGAAAAAGTTGAATTGTGAAAAAAAATGTCAAGAATTATTATTTATTCTCACCATTTCCTCTTTTGTCTCGACATTTCATTACTTTTCTCAACATTTCAACTTTTTTCAAAACATTTCAAATTGTTTTCTCACAATTTCTACTTTATTCTCAAAAGTTGAAATGTCAAATTTTTTTTTTGACATTTCAACTTTCCATCCCTGTTTGTTCTTGTTCTTGATTAATATGTGTGTGTTTGTGTGTGTGTGTGTGTGTGCAGCATGGTTACATAGAGGATGAACCAGACCAGAGAGGATTGTTTCCGTCTTCCTTCGTCCAGCTGCTCTCAGAATGACATGAAGAAGCTGGACCAGGACTGGACCCCATCGGTTCCTGGACCAGCACAGAACTGAACCACATCAGAGCCTGGAGAACCAAACCGGAACCTAACCGGAGCCAAACCGGAACTAAACCGGAGCCAAACCAGATCTGTACCGAGCTACAGCCAAAACCTCTGTTCTTCGATGGACCAGATTGGTGATCTGGTTCTGAGAAGCTCCAGCACACACAATCACATGGAGACGGCCTCGCACAGACTAATCAGCCACAATTCAAGGTTGTCTGTAACTTTTATTAATTTATTTAAGTAAACTAATATTTTACTAAGCACATGGACACAAAAATCCACTGGACTTTTCTTCTGAAGTTCATCTGAGCGACAGTTTGAAGTTATTTTAGGTCTTTGACCCTGTAGCAGCTTCGGGCTCCTCTCAGGCCTCGGCTCTTCGTACAGACAGAACCAGATCTGAAGAATGACACTGAAGACCAAAGGATGAAAAGCAGATGTTTGTTGTAAATTCAGGTGAAGTCGGTTTCCGGAGCAGGATTTCACCTCGTTTAGCCGTTACCATGGATTCACTTTGATTCTTCCAGCTGCCTTCGATGTCCCGAGATATCACAACACCTCAGTGTGAAAGTAGCACAGCACAAAACCACCATTACAAAAATCAAATCCAGTTTCTTGTTAAAAGATGGAAATTTCTCATATTAACATTGTTCACGGTGTTGGAGAGTTGAGCAGTTCTGCTGCCACCAGGGGGCGATCACAGTGACTTGGCTTCACTTTAAGAAGTGGACATGTCGACCATCTTGAGATTCAGTCTGTGGTCACTCATGAATCAATTTCTCTGACAGTCAACCCATGAACGTCAAGGGCTTATGGGAAATGTTCATAAAAGGCAGCTAAAGCATAAATATTGAATAAACAATGACATTAGATGTTTTATCAAAAAGGTTCCAAACATATGAAGCAAGTAACGTGACGGACTGTTGAGAAAACCTGTTCAAGGCAGAATTTTTACTTATTTTAAATAGTTAGAATCAATCTGGTTTCACTTCAGCTCTTATTTTCTTATCACTACGAACCAAATATTCACGAATCAACAAGAAACTTGTGACAACATTTTTTATATCATGAAACTTAGATGTAGCAGGAAACACTGACTTTGTTATAAATGAACGGTTTGGTGAAAAAAAAGCACAGTTCAGTGTAATGTAATAATGTGGAATGAGGGGGGGAGTTGGGGAAAAAGAGATTTCGAGAATAACGTCGGAATATTATGTCATAAAGTCAGGATGAAGTTGTAATTTAATGAGAAACAAGTTTTAATTTAACAGGACAAAAAGTTTTTGATTTATGAGAACAAAAGTCATAATGTTATGAAAATAAATACAGAATTCAACTAGAAAAAAGTTTTTAAAAATGGAATTTAACAAGAAAAGAGTCAAAATTTTATGAGAAAAACTGAATAAAGTCATAATTTAAAGACAAAAATGTATTAACTTAAATTTAATTTGACAAATTTTACAAGAATAATGCCAAAATATAACAAGAAAAAATGTATTATTTGATGAGAAAAGTCATCATTTCAATAATGTCAGAATATTAGAACTTTTCTCGTAAAAAACTTTGTTCTCGAAATCTCACAATTTTTCTTTCTCCAATAGGCCCAAATAAAAAAAAAATCCACCGACATGTATATGTGAAGCATCGGGTTTGATTCTTAGGTTTTTTGATTAAAAAAAACATAAACAATGTTTTTATATATTTTATTTCATTCAAAGTGACAGTGGTGGGTTCATGTTGTCTTCTGTCTTTAGTTGAAATATCAGTGCTTCTGTCTGTTTGTCTTCTATGAACGAACGAACGAATAAATGAAGTGATAATCAGTAGGTTTGCTTTTTAAATGAATCTGACTTTCTTTTCTTTTATCAAACAGTCACAGTTTAAACACAGTGAATTAAAGCTATGGTAACTGAACATACATGACACATACATGTTGTTTGGTCAGTGGACGTCACTCTGGAAAAAAAAAAAAAAAAAAGCACAAGCGGCTGATTGGTTGATCTGCACGTCCCTGATGGAGCATTTCCAGACCGCAGGGATTCTAACAAGCACAACTTTGGAATAGAACTGGATTTTTTCTAAGTGTGAGGAAGTAAATATTTCAACAACAACTGCAAATCCCATGAAACTTCACTTCCAGATGTTAAATCCAGCTCAGGAAGCCGGAGCGCTGCTGCTTAGTCTTTAGTGGCTGAACTAAGCTGAACCACAGCGTCTGATTACACAGGTCAGTTCTAAGAAACATGGAAAAAAGGATTGAACTCAGACTGCACTCTTCACCGCAGCCGAGCTAACGACAGAGCAGCAGCCCCCAGGTGATGATTCAGCATTCATGATTATTGATAAGGCCTCAGTCGGCGTCAAACAAGGTGCAAGTTTCTGACGGCTGGAAACGGCCACTGAGTGTAAGCGGACTCTAACTCTGTTTGAAGCAGAACGATCTTTACTGAATGTCTCTGAGGCGATTTCTCACTGGTGGTTTGTCTGAATCAGAGGAGAAGACAATCTCAGTGAGGATAAAAAATAAACAAAAAAATAACTTGTCAATGAGTTGATCTGAAATTCAATAAGTCAGAAACATATGTGTCATAAAAACATCACCATGAGAAATGTTGTTAGCACGATAATTAGATGGTTTGATAGTTTCCCATGAATCAGAAATTAAACCATTAAAAGCAGTACGGTGACTTTAGAGTCGTTTGGTCGTCTGGTGTTATATTCGTGCCTCACTCCTGAACCAGCTGTTTGAGATTTCAAGCTCAGAAAAATACATTTTGCAACCAAATAAATTACATTTTAAAGATAAACATAAAAAATTTAAATGAAACAATTTGCATGTTTACCGTTATCCATATTAACGTGCAATGATAACTCACCTCTCATGCAGTTTCACTCACACAAGCTTTTGTTCTCCTCGTGACACCAAACAGCCAATCACAATTCTTAGAATTTTCGGTTGCGGCACAAACGTAACACCAGAGACGAGCAGCTGCATGATTGAACAGCACGAGCAGCAAAGTTAAATATCTTTGTGAACATTTGATTTTGCACAAAGAAAACACAATGAAGAAACATTTGACATTTACATTAAAAGATGGATGGATGCAGCATTTAACAGATTTAAGTCTTGAGACCAAATTAAATGCAGCTAACTATCTTTGTCCTACATGCTAACTTCAATGTTTAACTCACAGATTGTAAATAAAGATCCTCCTGCTAAAACATCCTGGATACAGGCCCCGCCCATCGGACGAGTGACATAATTTGGAGACTGCATCTGCACAGTGGTGATTGTGGCGTCAACATCAAATAATTAAAACCGAACTTGAAATAAGTCTAAAACATCTTGTGACATGTCGTCCGTTTATAAACAGACTATAATGCAACCCAACGCTTAAACGCCCCGTCACACATACGAGAGTTATATATATATATATATACATATATATATTGCCGTGCTGCGATTTGTGACAGGAAGCAAATGTTTGAATCGTCTCCTCGCTGTCACAGATCTGAAGTGGACGGTAGAAGCCTCTGAAATATTCGCGTGTGTGTGACGGTGCCTTAACTCGACTGTGTCTGAGACGAACATTCGCTGATTCAGAATCAAACTCGGTGTGAAAACGGCCTGAAACTCTTCATAGTGCAAACAAAGCCACAAACATTTAGACGACTGATAATATTTTTTGTACATTCACAGTAGAGGCGACGGGCCACCGCTCTGCATGCTGGGAACTCCTGCGAGGAGGAGGTGCAGCAGTCAGGTGACCGACTCCTCTGCTACTTGCTGGACTGCTTCGTCCTTCTTCATTCATGTGTTGGTTGTTTTTGGTTGGACTTCAGATTTTTCTTCTTTGAAAGTACATTGCACTGCATCCGCACTCACTGGAACCGGCTACTGATTGTTTGACTTTGTCCTCGTTACGTTTTATTTGATAAATCTTTAGTGAATCGTCGTCTCCTCAGCTTTGTCACGTGCCTCTGGGACACGTTCACAAAGTCACAGCTCTCTACAGTTAGTCTTATTACTTCGCAGAAAACTGAGATTAGAAAATGATTATCACTAAATGTTGGACTGTTCCTTAAAAAAACATTCCTGCTCCGGAAAACCTGCCGACTGCAGTTTAACAATCAGAACCACAGGCTGAGAGAACCATCATATACGGTGACGACAGGAAGTGACGTTGCTTTAGGATCCAAACGTTCCAGTCTGTCCGGATCCTCCGCGCCAGGACGGCTTCCGACAAAATGAAAATAAATGGATGGATAATAAATGATATAAAAAAAAAAAAAAAAGGTCTTCTCTTGGTCGGACAGAGGCGAAACAACACGGCCTCCTCCGCCTTTACTTCTTCATGACAAAGTGCTTTGATTAAAAAAAGAGGTTCTCCCTGTATAACGTCTATAAAATCCAATAAAAAAAGATTAAAGTCTGTGGTTGTTTCCCGACTCAGAGCAAAGCGTGTGTGGTCGATCCACGCAGCCGCAGACGCATGTATGACGAGTGGAGGGTCCCGAAAAACTGTCTGTTCTAGTGAAGCTGGAACTCATTTAACCCAGCAGAGATCCAAGCCCCCACCTTCTCCACCACCACCAGCAGCTGGAGGAGGCAGGTTTAACTCCGTCCACAGTTTATCTCCAGATCTAAAACATCTGGCCTCAGTCTGGAAAAGCTGGACGCCCGATGTCTGTCCATTAGTCTGTGAGTCTGTCAGTAGGTCTGGTTGGAGAGCCGCTTTCAGACATGAGCTCTGGACAATGTTCGGAAAATTGGGTTTTTAAATTCTGCTGCGGAAATCACAAAGTTTTTATTTCCAGCAGAAAATCGTCAGCATTGTTTTTATCGCCTAAACATCTCGCATCTCGTTTTCTTTTCAATTTTCTTCATCTTCTACGAGTTTGGCTTCTTTCCGAGATAGATTTTTATGCCTAGCGTTTTTTTTCGTTTTGCGTCACTTACTTGTTAGAAGTGTAACGCGCCCACTTGCCAGTTTGTGACTGAAGAACGATTTGTGTGTTTTACGAGCGAAACAAATTCTATTTGTCCAGAGTTCCAGGGCATGTCTGAAAGCAGCTTGTGTGCAGGTCAGGTCTGGTGTTCAGTTCACTGGTCTGCCGGTCCGTGGTCGGGAAGCACATCACTCTGCAGGTTGATGGGTCCGACAGTAAATCTCTGGAGTCAGGCCAGTCTGTCGGTCAGCAGGTCGGTCGTGGGTCGTGTCACTGGTGCAGACGGATCTTTCCTTCCTTGGCGAGCTGGTGAATGACCTGGATCTCGAAGTCGGCGCTGTGGACGCCGGTCTTCCTGAAGGCTCCAGCATCACGGTTCTCTTCCCAGTAGTGATGCCAGTTCCCCAGTTTGTCTGCACCATAACCAAACACTGACACCTGAACACAGAAGAGAAGAAGCCACGACATGAGGAACTGAAACATGAGGAACTGAAACATGAGGAACTGAAACACGAGGAACTTTCACTGAACATCCTGTGTCTGTGCATTCAGATGAAATGGATGATAAATGTTATTATGTTCTTTCAATTCTAGTTTTCTCCGGACACTTAAGGATCAAATATTGAAAACAGATGAATTGAAGGTTTGGACTCGTCCCTCCTACCTGGTCACAGGTGTGCAGAGCGAAGATGATGGCCAGCATCCCCGTGGAGGGGTAACGACCGTTATGCTCGGTCCAGTGATCGTGGATGTATTTAAAGAACACCGGGTTCATCACCAGAACCTGCTCACACACATCGCGGCAAATTATTTGTAAGATTTGCTCTCAGACCATTTTTCAATCTTGATAAACACCTGAAGACAGAACTGTGTTTCAGAACATGATTCAAATTTATTGACAGAATGCGGACAGATCTGTTTTTTACGAAGCCGTAGAGATTTAGATTCTGTCTAAATTACAAATCTCACATTTTGCAAAATCCTTTTAAATGAGTCAAAGCGAACATGATGAACAGTGGGATGTGGAGAGAGTATTTACTTTACCTTGTCTTTATCAGCCTCCACTCTTTCTTTAACCCTCATGTAGGTCCTGAACAAACACACACAAACAGACACACACAGTTTGTGTAAGTTACATTTTGTTTTGTCTGAATAAAAAACTTAAACATAAACACATAAAAATATGTTCTGTATATTAACTGTGTATGACTGTAAATATACTGCACAAATTAAGATTCTGCGACATATAAGCTCATAAGTGAATTATATATATATATGTTAATACATCTGTGAGAATATACATTGAGTAATTTTGATATGTGTGTGGAGCATAAATATTATATATGAATGATACATTTTAATTTGCCTGATATGAGTGTTTCATGTCAATATTCATGTATTTGTGTTAATTGTAAATGATCATTTGTGAATATGTGTCTTTAATACACTCTATTTATTACTGTTTATATTTTCTAGAGTAGTTGGAGTAGATTAAATGTTCGTACATTTTGACCTGGCCGGTGGACAAGGCGCTGGTCAGCCACTCGAGGTCTCTCAGTTTAAACGGCAGCAGGACGAGGCTCTCTCCTTGCGCCATGTCCACCGCGCTCTCTGGGTACAGGAGGTGATGCGTCGTCCGATTCCCAACATCTTTCTCGAACCCTCGAGTCACTGCCTTGTTCATCCTGAAAAAGAGGAAGATGAGGCGACGAAGATGAGGAGAGGGTAAACGTATGAGGTGCGTGTGTTTGAATGTGTGTTCAAATGTACCGGATCACAGAGTTGTGGGAGTTGATCAGGTTGCCGTGTCCGGACTGTCGCAGGTTGCCAGAGTTGCCGACCACCGCACAACTACGGCAGAGTGAGGGGAGGGGCTTGAAGTCCACGGTGGGTGGAGAAATGACCTTGAACATCTCTGATATCACTTCCTGTAGAGTTCGGGAGTTACCAGACCGTTGAAGACCCTGTGGAGGAGCAAAGCATATCTCATTATTTTTCACTCTGACTCTATTTAACTTTTATATCAGCAAGTCGCAAAACCAGCTCCATAAATGTGAAAAAATACACTTTCCATCAGCTCCAGAAGTTTTCAGAAGTATTTTGTTTAATGCTCTGTGTTGTTACTTTGGTCAAGAAAGTTGTTTGTCAAGTCAGTTTGTTTGTTCGCAGGATTACGTAGAAACGATTAAAATGGATTTCAATAAAACTTGGTTAAAGGATGGGTCATTGGCAAAGAAAAAAAACAGGAAATGTTTCTTTTCTTTTGTTTTAACGTTGTGAGATGTGAGTGTTTTGATAATTTTGCCAATTTTCCCAAAAAATAATTCATGGATCTGGATGAAAAAAGAAATCTGAAAGTCAGATGTTTAACAGACTGATATTTGGTACCAATTCAAACAAAATGTAATTATTTTAATATTACTCTGCAACTTTTTGGATTTAATTTGATAACTGAATAGTTACTGGTTTTCTATTGAAGTAAGTTGAATTTTTAAAAGACAGGTTCATAGATTCATTAAAATAATCTGTAAATTGTATAATATAATAAAAGTTATATGCAGCTCTACATTTTTACATCTACAATTTAGCCGCAGCAGCTGTGTATGTTTTTAACTCATAATGTTCATATTCTCTGCATTCATATCAAATTTTACTGGATTTTACTGCATCTCACACACACACAGAATATGCAGAATACTGCATACTGTGGATCAGACCGATGTTAGCAGCATTACCGCCCCCTCCTTTTAATCTACTAATGGTTTCTGCTGCAGGACTTAATCTATAAGTGCAGGACACCGACTCAGACGTTCTCCTCGTCCAAACTGTCGACAGCTTCCACAGCCACTAATTTAGGACCTCTTACATTTCAGCTTTCATTAAAACACAGCTCTGCATTGAAAACCCTGGTGATTGAACTAATGACTTAAACTCTATTACACATCCTTATATGTTTTTTTAATAACAAATCTTCTATCTGTGATTCTGCTAATTCATCGATTAAGACTCACATTCTGTTTGTTATCACTTTACACAAAAACCACCATTAGTTAATGAAGAAAGATAAAAGAGCGACATCTGAAAATCGTATTCAGCATCATATAAAAAATGTGATTTAATAAACTGTTCATGAGAAAGATCAATGTTGATGTGAGCGTTATCTGCAGTTTAACCGTTGATGTTGTTTAAAATGATCTCGATAAAAGGAATATTGGCATATATATGATTTAAACAAACAGTGATGAATTGATCTTGGATACTTAAGCTGTGCATAATAAAATCTCACACTTTGCCTGCAAACTGATTCACTTCATGTAGATTAATTAAACATCCGCGGTTGTTTAATTAACTGAAGTGAATTCGCTTGGACCAAGTCGCTGCTGCAAAGAACGACCTTTATTACGAAGGCTTAACTTTATGGAATGTAACACGTCTGTACGTAAAGAAAGACGAGATAAACTATCTCTCTATGTGCCTCGCTCTATCCAGAGATAAAGCCTAAATGTCTCAGCTGTCAATCAGGACGTCTCGCTCTGTCTTTATATCATCAAATGACAAATTCAAACCAAACTTATCAGAGACACGAGCACTTGAGCAAACATCAAAAGAATGACTTAGCATGACAGAAATTAAATAAAAATGTATTTGGCATGTACTTTGACTTGTTATTTTGGTCCATGTCCCATTTGCCAACATGGAGGACGCAGAATTCTTAACTTCTACTGCAGCCAGCCACCAGGGGGCGATTAAGACATTTTGGATTCACTTTATGGAGCTATCTTTACACTTTTATTTCAATTTAAATCATCTTTCCGGCACAGAAATCATAAACGGCTCCTGTGTTTTGTCCTCACCAGCCACCATTTGAGCGCCTCCGGGTCCAGGTTGTCGTTGGCGTCATGGAGGACCGGCTGTTGTTTCACATCGTAGCGCTGGCTGAACCAGCCCGACGCCCCGGGGTCTGAAATACAGGACTCAGAACAACCACAGGACCTGAAAGAGGAAGAGAAAGCAGAGTCAGAAAGAGCAGAGCAGGAAATTGTGGGATAAAAGGAGTCCAGGATTTCCTGCATCTACCTCGGGACTTTCTGGGAGTCGACTGCAGGCTCCTCCTTGGACTTAGGTGGGGGGTTTCTGGGAGGAGGGGGTGTCACTGGTGGGTCAGGGTTCAGGTCAGCAGGAGGCGCTGCAAAGTCAACCACTGCAAATACAAACAAACTGAGTCAGAGAACAGTGCATCGTGGGAGATACGCTAACACTGTTAACATCTTTATGGTACAATTGCAACACTACCATTACAACTACTACAAATAATAATACTACTAGTACTAGCTGGATTACCATTCAGGAAAAGCAAGCAACTGCCCAGAGGCAGAAATTCAAACCAATTTCTTTTTCCTCTGATGTTAAAGGGATAGTTCACCGAAAAATGAAAACCCCTGTGATTAAGTACAATGTAGAAAAACACATTTTCAGTAGTGACCATGACATCAGCTCCTCACCTGTCTCCGAGCTGGCGTGCATGGCCTGGAAGGTGGGCAGAGACAAAGACAGAGGCAGGAAGTGTCTCCTCTGGATGGTCTGACTGGCCAGCATGAGGAAGAGGATGGCGGCGATCAGCAAAGCAACGCACAGCTTCCTCCTCAGCAACATGGCTGCTCGGACGATAGGTGGGCAACGACGGGAGGAAGGACGTGAGGTCAATCAGCTGTTCATCCTGCTAAGTCGGCACAGTTAGACTGTGTCATCTGGACATCGTCCACTCTTCTGTCCTCGCTCCACTCAGTTGCATCGCCATGGAGCCTGAGACCTGGGCGCAACGCTGCTTCTCTATTGGTGGAGGCAGGATCTATTCATTCCTGAGTTAGAGAGAAAGACACAACAACATCAGCATCATCAAGAATAACATGATTTCACCTTTCATGATGAACAAATCATCTGTAAACTACTTATGACAAACTACCAGTGAGATGCTATTCATCACAACCTAAGTACTTTACAACATATAAAGTTTACACAACAGTTTACACAAGAAAAACAAACCACAGCTTCTGTTCCCCCTCAGAGAAGTTCAACACAGACAACATGAGGCCGTGCTTACAACCAGGCAGACATGTCATCGTGGTTGATGACGGTGTTGACTGACATATACAGAAATAACAACAACATAAAAACCGCCCTCCATCTTGAAAAACAAATAAAAAGAGAGAAGAGTGCAGTTTTTGACTTTTGCCGATGGCTGGAGCACCCACTCCTCTACCTCCCCCACTCCCACCTCTTCCTCCCCCTGTCCCACCTCTCCTCTCCTCCTGCAGGAATGTCTCCATGCAGACAGACTCGGACTCTGCATACCAATCAGATCTGGATCCAGTTCAGCTTCTCCTGTTTCAGCCCTCCCTCTGCTCCTGTCCCTCTCTCTACCACTCTCTCTCTCTCTAACTGTGTGTGTGTGTGTGTGTGTGTGTGTGTGTGTGTGTGTGTGTGTGTGTGTGAACCGTCCAAATCACTCATAATCTTTTTGTAACCGAGAGCTGCAACGTTTTATTTAATAATCTTTGTTGTTTTTGGTTCAACACTCATCAGGTTGCATAAATGTGAAGCTGAAGTTTAATAACTGTATTTTTACTGTTTTTTAAAACTCATACATTTTATGCCATCCACCGTTAAACACATCCCAACCCTCGAGATCCATGTGACCAAATCTTTGGTCCATGTCCCATCCACTTACATGAAGGAGGCAGGGTTTATGACCTATACTGCAGCCAGCCACCAGGTGGGGATAGAGAAGCTTATTGTTTCCCTTTGGGGGCCCTGTCAGGTCGTACATCTTTGTACTCTGTGCTCCGCGCTCAGAGGAAATGTTCACACCAAAGTCATTTTGAAAGACAAACAGTCAAAGGGGGAAACTGTACAAGCCGTCACACGTTTATTTCTCTTTGCAGGACAAGGTCCAACACTACAATTGTGCAATGAGAGAAATGAAAGAAACAAATTTACCTCTAAACGATAACGTCACAAGTTTCCAGGGATTATTGTAAATCGTCCCGATTTTTGAAAAGATTGATGAAATGTGTTTGTTTGTTCTCTGAATTCTCAAAACAATAGTCGAGAGATATAAAACTGATTTAGTCTGATGCAAAACTGAAAGAGTTGATTTTAAGCTGATGAGCCGAGTCTTTTCATCTCAGATCTGATTGTATTTGTTTTTCCTTCGACAGCGTCACAAACAAACCCTCTGTCTGGAAAACAAGAGACAGGAGCAGAATAATACCACCGCAGCTACTCGTAGTATCACTGCAATTACAAGTATTTCTACTTCCATTAACTTTCTCACCGCAACAGAGAATCCTCTGTTTTTTTATTCCTGTGTAAATATCACTAAAAACTATTAAACTTCACGACCACAAGATTTTGGAAAATCTGTTTCTTTGGAAAACAGAACAAGTCAGGACAGAGCACTGATTAAAACATCAAAACACACACAGTTGTAAAGTTATCTGTATCCGGCCTCGGGCGTAAAAGGGTAATGATCTCAGGGAAAGGGCTCAGGAGAAATTCCAGAGACAGAAAGAAAGCACATTTCCAGGATTAGCATCTGCATTAGCTTGTTAGTGCAGAGTTTGACTTGTGTTCTGTTACGTTCACTGTGCAAACTTGTCCTGGTACAAAGGGCTTCAACAGAATCAGCTCAGCAGAGCTCAGCTCGATATTTGGTCTGGATGTGAAAGTCCACACTGATTAGATTAGATTAGATTCAACTTTATTGTCATTACACATGTACATGTACAGGGCAACGAAATGCAGTTTAGCATCCAACCAGAAGTGCAATAGGCAGTAAAGTGCATGTGGCATAAATATTGTGGTATATAAAAAGTATGTTACATGTTGTTTTTACCTCAGATCAATATCAGAGAAAAGGAATTCTGGGAATGAAGTAACTTATTTCAGGTTTACAAAAACAGACTTGATCTTTCTTTTGAGCCCTTTTCAGAGTTCAGAATAAAACAATAAAGCAGGTTGAGTGATTGTTTCTTTGTCATTAACACAGAGACGACCTCTCAGCTGCTTCAGATATTTTACTGATGTTTTCCACAGGGTTTGTGTGTGAAAACGCAACGTCTAGAAAATGTCAGCGTGAGCACATGAGAAAACAGTAGAAAGTTGTCTGGGGACTTCCCAGCGAACGAGGGACGTGTTGAGTATGTGTGTTACACACAACGGAGGCAACACCAGAGGAATACAAATATCTCAAGATGATAAAGATGCGTCATAACCATAGAAGACACAGGCGAAGATGTCAACTTGGACTATGAGATTTGAGAGCTTTCGGTGGTGAGGGCCGTTGTTGATGTGCTGTAAACAAAAACAAGCACTTTCCACAGCGGCATTTTTACGACATGTCCTTTCTCCTGCTGCTCTACCCCTCCACTGGATGTTCCAAACATTTTCCTGTTGCTGACCCAGACAATCTCCTGCTGTTCCTCATATGTGAAAGACAAACTCCAGGAAATGTCCAGGCCCAATTCTCAGGACATTTTCTGGAGCTCATGTCTGCTTTAGAAAAAAAGGTTTATTGTCGTCACTCAGACAGGATGGGATGATCCTGTTTTCTGTTTTTTTCAATTTTCCATGTTGAGTCAAGCCAGCCACACACTCACCAACATATCAGTCACTAAAACAAGTCAGATTTTATTCATCATGATCCATGAATTATTTTTAAAAAGTTTTAAAACTCCTCTCATAATATTTAAGAACATGAAACAATTCCTAGACCCTCTTTTTTGTCGAGATCAGCATCAAAACCTCAGTTCTTAGGTTTTTTTTTTCTTAATTTCCATGTGTCTGCCAGGTTTTGTGGAAATCTGTCCGATAGGTTTTGAGTAATCTTCTTCTTTAAACTACAAGCTCTGTCGTTACAGTCTCTGCCCAAAGAGATGCACGTGTTTAAAAAGCTGATAACTGCTAAACATGGCTGTGGTCTCTCAGTGTGTCTGACAGAGATAAGAGCTGAGGAGGTTGTGGAGGGTTAACGGCTGTCAGCTCAGTCACACACTGTCCTCTATGTTATTTTAGGGTCTGGAGGGGGGGGGGGGGGGGTCTGGGCATGACAAGTTTAGGGGTCGTATGGTTCCCGGCTCTGAGAAAAACCATGTGACTGAACTCCATCCTGTCCGTCTCTGTGACCTCTGACCTCAGCTCTGACACCAGGATGGAAACCAGCTGCTCTGCAGATGGGGAACAGTGACGAGCAGGAAAAAAAAAAAGACAGTGGAGAAGAAGGAGAAGAAGTAGACTAATGGGCTGCCAGACAAACGAAGACAAAATCTAATTTCTGCTCGGTCTGTTTACACAGATCGCCCACAGAGGAAGGAGGAGACTGTCTCTGCTGGGTTTTTTTTAAAGTAGAGGCAACAGGAAATGAAAGTGTATGACTGGAACCTACAGCTGTATTTGACTGCATTTTCCCCTTCAGTCATCCTCCCACCTCAATAAACACGTTCTCACAAACGAAGAAATGTCTTCTACAAAGTAGAATACATATAAATATAAAGATATTTTATGTGTACCATGAATATCTAAAAGTTTAGTTCAGTACAAAAAACATCTTGAATTTCTTCTAGCGGTATCTGTCATGTCAAGTTTGGGGTTTTATTTATAAAATAGTCTTCAAAGCAACACAATGGCTGGTGGCATTTTAAATTTAATGTTTTTAAATTGATGATTTTAGAGCCATTACTTTTTTTATAGCAACCAAAATGAGCATCTGGAAAAAGTCAAGAACTGGTCAGTATTTCTGACAACCAGGACTTGGTTGTGGACACTTGAAGACGTGTCCCCTCTCAACTCGGAAGCGTCTTCGGTTCTGACTGATGAAAGGACTCAGGTATTTAACCTCTGGGCGCCGTTATCAAGCCACTCATTATTAGCGTCATGGGGGTCATTTGAGGCCAAGTGAAAACAACTGTTGTTTTATGAGTCTCCTGTTATCCTGGCTTTGATGGAACCTGTTGGTTTTTGCAAATTAGTCAAGAACTTCTCAGTAAAATTTTCAATTTCCAACGGGTGTTAATGCGTGGTCGCAGAACACACAACCAATCAGAGCAACGGAATGTGTGACGCAGAAGACAGTTTTATCTGACTACAGTGTACAGCAGTTGTGTTTTTCTTTTACAAAAATATACCATCAAGTTTGTACTGTCCTCGCGGTGGATTTAACAGACCAGTCAATGGTAGTGATTGTAATAAGAGCAGGGATTTTTATTTGGACCGACAGTGAGGTGGAACTTAAGTGTTAGGAACATGTTGCCAAAAGCTGGAAGTCGTGTGGTGACTGATAAAATCCAATCAAGAAACTGCGTCATTCTTTCTAAAAGTCTCTGCCCCTGCAAACTAACACACAACTTTTCAAAGTAAAACACTTTTCATCATTTTAGCTACGCAACAGCTCAGAGTTTTAGAAGAATAAAACAAACCCGAAGATGTCCTGATACTGTCTGACTGCAGATACACAATAAACCCTACATTGATACCGCACACATTCTCCACACTCAGCTGTGAGGGTGTTTGTTCTAGAAAGATTTCTGGCGGGTTTTCTTTCCACACATAAATTCACACCAAAAACATGTTGCTTGAATTTTGCCCTCATCACTGCAACTGCCGCAAACCCCAAGATGTCATCACAGCTCTAAAAAACTTCTCAAATAAATCCAGTAGACTCTGAAAAGCTTGAGAAATTTGAGCAGGTATAATATTTAGATCAGCTTGAAAAAGGAAAACGCCACAATCCACTGCTCCTGTCGAGGTGGTGTTCAGGTTCAATGCCCAGTTTCCATTAGGACGGCTGAAACGTTTGGTCATACTGGTTATTTATTACAGTCCAGAGTCACTGACCAGAATCCAGCAGGACGGAAAATCAGCTGGGCTGAAACTTCCAAGTGCAGCACAGAAAAGAGAGAGAAGAAAGAGAGGTAGTTTTAAGTAGTGAGGAAGTCCAGGAAAAACAAGACACTGCTCAGACTGTGCTGAGTCACAGTTGGACAGACACTCGATGTTAAGACTACAGCATCAGCCCAAGAATAATTATTATAATAATATTCTTTACATGGGTTTGGAAAGAGAGAGAAATGTAAGAGGGGACAATCAAAGAGCCTGACAGGACAGACACGCTGGACATGATCCCATCATTGTCCTGAAAGAACTTTCAGGAAACGACCCTGAACATTGAAGTGAATAAACAACACAACGACTTCAGAAATCCTGTATCAGACGGACCCAGTCAGAGGCCAAATCTCCACACAGGGGTCTCCACCCTTTTCAGCCTGACCCTCAACTTGTGACCCTCATTGTCCCTGGAGGTGGACAATGACAAAAAACTCAAAAATGTGCAAATGTTTCCTGTGGTGTTGTAAACTGTCCTGCTGCAACTGATGCCGTTACCAATCTTTCATAATCACTTGACATGTTGACAAAGCAAACAAGAAGGATGATGAAACTTTTTTTTTTGTTTGAGGTCATTGATACCAAAGGATTTAAGGAGTATATTGGGTTTTAACACCAGCATTGTTAGTTTAATTGGTATTTGTACCGGACTGATTAATTTACTGGCTGATAATATCGGATGAGTTCTTAGTTCTTAGCTTTTATGATACTGTGTTTGTATAAGAAGACCAAATCGTGTTTCTTAATCAATCAAAGATGACAGCCAGGTCTTTCCATTCCATAGGGTTTACAAACCCTTACTCCTCTCTGTATATCTGTTATACTTTATTTGATCTCTTCATATATTATGAGTCCTGTGACAGTCTGTTCTGTAAAGATGTCTCTTATTTCTCCTGTTCTAGAAGCCTGATCCCTCCTCTGCTGCTCCGTTTGATATTTCTCCCTTTTGTCCCTCATTGTGAGGACTATAGTTCATTCAGGCTGGAAAGATAAAAGCTGTCATATGTTGGACATATCTTGAAGACCTCTGAGAAATCTGTCATTCTGGGCTGTAGAAATAAATCTGCCCTGAGACAGACACTCAGTCGGGTCTGTAACAATCTGTTTCTGTAGTTCAGATTTAGAATCAGGCCTCTATAATTACATCTGTCCAAATACAGAGGACGTTTGACTTACAATCTGTCTCTGGCTATAATTATGTGTATGCGTTTTCTAGTTCAGTTCTACCAACCTACATATCGTAAACACACAGACCCACACACAGCCCATCAGGACGGATATGAACACATACACCAGCAAAGAAGCGATGCACAAATATTACAGACAGTTCATTCTTCATATGATGAATATTTCTATATCAATAAAAAAGGTCAACATATAAACATAAAGGCTTATAAACTACAAAAAACATAAATATATATTCCTAAGGATTATAAGAACACCATAAATAGCCAACTACAGGTAAACTAAGGACACCAACTATAACAGGAGTGTTATGACTCAGTAGAGTCAAATTAGACCATGTGAGTAGGACACAATCTGTGTTGATATATAAACAAGAGAAGTCAGAAAAGTAGGAGTCATCATTCTAAGTAAGATAACAGATACAAAATAAAGATATGAGAGATAATAACACAACAGAACACAGTCAGATCTACACAAACAAACACACTGTCGAAATATTAAAGTACTGGTTCTATGCAAGACTGAAATAATGTCATAGTATAGGAGAATACAACAATACTGAGAAGTATGTGAAGGCCACAGTTTCCAATGTTCCACAAACACTATTTAACTATTATAGAGCAATTTACCAAAAGACCAACTAACATTATAGGACATGTAAACATATATAGAAATACAGCAAATATAACTGACAGCTGCCCTACATCCTGTGCTGCTGCAAGAGACCAGGTTTGATAATTTATGGAACATTTAAACTCTAGTTTCGGTTCTTCAGTGGGCGTCTTCTAGCACACTCCCTCCATTTGTTGTGTTGCCGTTATATTTGAAACTCCCTGTGCACACCCCATGCGTGTTTCCTGTGTGAGTTGGGTGTAAAACATGATGTGAGAAATCTACGTGACTCTACAACATGTGAGAAAATTAAAGGTCCACAATTTCCAACAATTCCCACAGAGTATCTCTGACACACGTTGGAAATACTAGACAATACCATGAAGCTTCAAATGGGCAGTTCTGCCAACGCACCATTTAATAGGGTTTCATAGGAAACAGCTGCTCAGAGCAGCTATTTGCAACAAACTAAGTTATAACAGAAAACTGTAGGGCATGCTGTAATGAAAGAGGCCTGCAGGAAGATAACTACAGCCTACTATAGCTGCCATACATTACATGAGTTCAAAAATAACAACAGATGCACAGAATCATATGTGGTTATAAACAAACACTAAACTATACATTACACTGAAATTAAACTGGATCCAAACAGAGCAGCTGATCTCCAGAGAATCTGTTGACCTCAAAGTCATAATGAGGATTTTAAACCCACCTGTATTTCTTTAAAATAAAGTTATTTGAATCTGTAACTGTTTGTTTGACAGGAAAATATTTAACTTTTCAGGAATTATTTTAGAGGTGGCGGCCATGACACAATTTGCAGTATCATTAATTTGTCCACACAACTCTTGTAATATTGTGTCATTAATAGTTAATGTTTACATTCAGTTAGTAAAGGAGAAATACTTCTGAATACAGCTTCTCCTTGAGAGGAAGATGTGTGGTGAAAAAACCAAGTTTATACAACCAAAACTTAACAATATTAGTATATTTCACTTAAAGGTTATCCACCCACCGCATTACTAACAAATGTAAGTATACTCTACTTCAAATTAGTAGAATATACTCATATTTGATAGTAATGCTATCAAACTCAAATAGTTTGTGTTCATTTGTTTTGCGGGTTTACAGTCTATATGAGAATATCATATAAACATAAAGGTTTATAAAATCGCATAAACTACAAAAAAATTAATATTTGTGTCTAAGAATTGGAAGAAAACAATAGCCAACTACACGAAAAAGAAGTAAACCAACTATTACAGAAGTGTTATGATACAGTGGAGTACATACAGTCAAATTAGACCACGTAAGTAGGACAGGATATGTGTTGATGTATAAACTAGAGTAGTCCGAAAATTAGGAGTCGTCAAAGATTGACGAACGTTGATATCGACAGTTATTGCGATAAATGTCAGATTATTAATTATTTGAACTTTAAAAAGTAATTTTTGTTGCTGAGTGAAAGTTGTGCTTTTAAACCCTTGCACCACCACAGTCACTGTACAGATCCGAGGTAGATGTTGTGTTGGACCTCCTCACTGTGGCTGCACAATGCAAAAGTAATGAAATCGATATATATACACTGAATCTTTGCTATGTCTTTGATGATGAAAGCCATATTGCGATAATTACCGATATCGTGTTATCGCCCAGCGCCAGGACGAAGCAGAAAGTACGAAAAACCATCAACCACAAAAAGAAAACCCTCCTCCTCCTCCTTCTCCCCATGTCTCCTTCTCCTCCTCTCCGTGTCTCCTTCTTATCGTCTCACACTTTCTCCCAGTTACACAACAAACAACAACAACAACAACAACAAACAACAAGTAGCGGTAAAAAAAAAATAGCGTAGTTTGAATGAAGTTTGGTGAAAGTTTCTTGGCAACTTTTCACCGCGCTGCCCCCAAACACACACACACACACACACACTGAACCGTGTCAACACACACACACTCACGGTAAATATCCGGTGATAAATCCCGACAAAGCTCCGCAGAACAAACAGACTCACATGGAAGCGTCGCCGTGTGCTTCTTCTTCTTCTTCTTCTTCGTCTTCTTCTTCTTCTTCTTCTTTGTGTGGAGCAGCGGAGCACAGACACCGTGATGCAGAGCAGCGAGGCCCCGCCCGAGAGGGGGAGGACCCGGGGGGGGGGAGGACCGGAGGAGGGGTTCGGGGCCGGTGGTGGGTTTCTTTTCATATGAGTGAGTGTGATGCTTTTTGGGTGTGAATGTGCCAGATGTGTTTCACAAATGTGTGTGTGTGTGTGTGTGTGTGTGTGTGTGTGTGTGTGTGTGTCATATTGACACAAACTCCTTAAAAATGTCTGAGCGTTTGCACATAATCACCAAAACCCACAAATCTGACCAATCTGCATCGTAAAGAGTGAACTTGTGGCGCACAGTTGACGTCAAACAGCTGAGCTTCATTAGCTGAGTGAAATAAATGACTGCACTTATAATCGCTGCGGTTCGAGGTTTCCAATATTTTGAATTCTTCCAGTTTTTTTTGGTTGATTATTAAACATCGAAACATGTCTGACGCATTACGAGCGTGTGAATTAGCTGTGTAGCTAACGTGTCGGCAAACAGCTGCTGCCATTAACTGTATCTGAAGATGGAGCACCTGACAGCTCCTGAAAAGTGAAGCCAAATCTACTCAATTATTTGTATTTTTAGTTACTCTTATTTTCTGACACTATTGCATGTTGAGTTGCTTGAGGTGCCTGGGATTTAAGATGAACCTTTGACGAGTAGCAGACTTCAATAACTACGCAAAGTGATGAACTACAGGCAGCCAGGGAGCGAGTGGAGACATGTCATCCATCTTTATTTATAGTCATTGGTTCATCATATCAACCTCAGAGGTGACGAATATCATTGTTGTGATCACAGCTTGTTTCCTCAGCACCCACAGGGGCCAAGAAAACATTTATGCAGGTTTAATTTTAATTACTGCAGCTTTATAGCCTTCCTGTTTGTTTTCCGTCTATTGAGTTGACTAACCTTTCAGACACAGTTTCATGAGACTCATCTTTATTCAGCCGGGGTTCAAACTCACAACTGGACATGCACATGTGACGACAGTGATCATTTTTTATCTGTCAAAAGCAACTAAAACACTATTATGATATCAAACTTAACTAGTAGTGAGTAGAAGTAATATGGTTTATAATGTTTCACAGTACTTGGTGTCTAAAGCTCCACACTATGGACGTGGTAAACAGATGTGACAGAAGCAGGTGAAGTTCAACAGTTTATTTTCAAGAGTAACATAAAATGAGTAATAACAGTATAGAGGTAGAAGTTGAGAGTTTTGTTAGCAACAGTACTGAGCGAAGGCAAGTAAACTGCAGTTAGAGATAATAAAAGCCAAAGTACCATAAAGATTAAGAGTGTTTACAAAAGCTACAACATTCAAGATATTAAAGAGTCGGCTGCTGACATGTGTTACACTGAGATAACCTGCTTTAACATTCCAGAATTAGAAGTTTCTCCAACATTTGTGAAAAACCAGATTCATTCACTCTCCCAGATTATTCAGACCACACCTATCATTATTCCCTCTTCCTTCCTCCTTCCTTTTACCCAGACTGCCAACTGCTTGGCTGAGAAGTAAAATGAGAAAAGCAAGCAGGAGGCGTTAACGGAGCTTTGCAGTAACTACAGCTAAAATGGAAGGTTATTGTTGGTGAGCCTTTGATTTAGAAAAACATTTGTGAATACAGTTTCAACACTTTGGTGTATTTTGTTTGTCATCATTACACAACTGAATATGATGACCATAAAATGGAATTATATATATATATATATATATATATATATATATATATATATAATTCTACACTTGAAGTAAAGTATAAAGTGGTAATGATGTAATTCAGTCTGTCCAGAGGAAAGACAAGGTAGTGACTAGACTGTAAAATGTTCACATGAAAAAATAATCTTTCAAAATGGCGAAGTTTTGAGGGGAAATGAATTAATTTGAATGAAATCAATGAGTGAAGTTAATTCACCCACAGAGGCAAATTAAATTGTGACACTTCTCAGGACAAATTCAAATTTTGTGAACTCGGACACACCCGTTTTTAGATGTCAACCAAAAGCAATTGTTCTGAAAGTATTCTTAAAGTCTTCTAACAATCTGAATAAATAAACAAAATAAATTCAGGGTGAGCCCCGCCTCTCGCCCCAATGTTGGCCACACAGACAAGTTCAAGGAATTAAATTTTCCTTTCTGGAATGACCAGTCCTCTAGAAAAACCAAAAAATATTGATCTTTATTCCTGGAGTTGGAAATGTCTGATCTGCTTGTGATGGAACAAGTGGTTCCTTCATTCAAGAAACATTAACGCATGGAAGGAAAACAAAAGGTGGAACCAGGTGAACCAGATTTTGTCGTAATTCAGTTCACCTCCTCCAAATACAATTACACACCACATAATATATTCACCTCTGTCAAATTAAAACCTTCACCTGACATTTTATTATTTTCCTTAGAACTCACATTTATTTTGGTTTCCTTTCAGTCCTGAGGACATTAACTGGCACATGTGTGAAGTAAACTGTAAACAGAAAAATACCTGCTGTCCCTATGTCACAGAAATAATGGTGAGTACAGGTGTCCACACAGAGACAATACTGCCCTTTGAGGAGGAAGATTTACTTATTTCTCCTTTTAGTTATCAATAAAATCTTGATTTTGGATACCAGAAATTCAGACCTTTAAGTCAGTAAAAAATACTAGTACTAATGTCTAAACCGGAGTAAGAGACTGATTGTTAGAACTGAAACAAAAAGTTCAGGAAACAAAAAGAGAAATCCAGCCCCAGGGATCATTATGTTAGTGAGGACTGATGTTAGCAGTGGTGTCTTCATAATACATTGTTGGAATAACAGGAATATTTTTATATTAAAGGTCAATTTGAACGACTATTCAAGATAAATATCTTCAATCAAAGTGTGGAGCATCGTCAGAAAAGGATGCTGTGGTTTTATTATTATAATTTTCTTGATTCAATCTTTAAAGGATGTAATAATAAAAAAATGTGTGTGTCAGTGTGTGTACTGTGTGTATCTTTATCTGTGAAAGTTTGAACCCATGTTTGACCTGAGTTGACAGCGACCCTGATGATTACATCTGGAAACATCGTGTCGTGTCCTGAAAGGAGAGGCTGATATGAAATAGAGAAACAATATTGAGAATAAACAGATGAGTTCAGGTCTGTGTGTGTGTCTGTGTGTGTGTCTGTGTGTGTGTGTGTGTGTGTGTGTGTCTACAGGATGACACAGCAGCAGGTCGCTGGGTAGTTGTCGGCGCTGACTTGGTTTTCGTTGCCGTAGACAAAGTAGATGTGAGAGTCGTCTTCCCACTTATAGTTCACCTTGGTGATGGGGATCAACTCGACCGTCTGCCTCTGAAAGAGAGTGAGAGAGTCATTTTAAAGGAATAGTTCCAACATTTACTCTCTTTCACCCTCAGATGAATTTCAATCTTGTGTTTGTACATTATTTAAGAGTGAGGATGTTGATAGCCTAGCTTAGCTAGGAAGCATAGAGAAACTCTCACTTCATTTTTACGACACTACCTTATTTTCACTTCACTATAATGTACAATACTTTTTTCTGTGCATTGCTCCCTCCTAAATATTTGAATGGTGATGACA
This sequence comes from Paralichthys olivaceus, assembly GCF_024713975.1. Lineage (NCBI taxonomy): Eukaryota > Metazoa > Chordata > Actinopteri > Pleuronectiformes > Paralichthyidae > Paralichthys > Paralichthys olivaceus. Next base: position 4,726,762 of record NC_091094.1, read on the forward strand.
CAGGTATGTGTTTCAGCTTTGGGTTTTCTCCTGCGTGACTTGCTGGGCTACCTGCTGCAGGATCCTGGAGTTCTGGCTGTACTTGCTCTGATGATCTTTGATCAGGCGATCGGAGGCCTCAGCGATGGCCGGGTTTGGGAACCCGAGCAGTGGGTAGAGCTGAGGGGAGCCAGAGAGACAGACACATGATACTGACAATAACACAGATAGAATTTATCCTTTGCAATGTCCTTTAATTACCCCATTAACTTTACTCAAGCGCAGGACAAATTTTACATTACAGTGCGAGCTGTCTGAGGTTTACAATTTTTTTATTTATTTACTAGTTCTCTGCATTTATTGAAGAAACATAATAAAGGGACACAGATCAGTTTTTCCTGCTGTATTTAACAGTTAAGGGTAGAATAAGGTTCAGGTCAGGGGTAGGGTAAGAGTAAAATTAAGTTACTTAGTTGTAAAACCTAAGATTAGCGTAAGGGGCGAGGGAGGTCTCACAACTATAGAATCACTATGTGTGTGCATGTTGAGGGTTAAGACTTGGCTTTGGGATCAGAATTAGGTTTAGAGGAAAGAATGTGTGCGTGAGTGAGTGTGCATGTGTGTGTGTGTGTGTGTGTTTGTACCAGGTACTGGTTGTTCTTGAACAGCTCCTTCCCGCTAACTGAACGAAGATCATCGACCTTCAGACCACCGCTCTGCTCGACCAAATGGTCCTCTACATGATTAGTCCTAAACACAGACAAACAAATACTTTCACATGTGTACGTGTACTCACATACAGACATGGACAAAAGTGTTGATACGCTTTCACTTTTCAATAGAGCTGATTTCTGTTCTGTTTAATAGAAGAAGTGTTGCTTTTGATTTTCAGTGTCATATATTAACAATACTACACACACAATATCATAATTTCACCCCCTTTTTCATAAAATACATGTACAGTGTACAGAACAGATTTGTAGACATTTTAAATTCACACCATGCTGTATTATCTTCATGCCACCAGAGGGTGCCACAGTGTTGTCCATGATATCAACACTGTGGCACCTAGTCCACTTGGGACCTGGTTCTGTGTGAGCTGCTTTAAGCCCAGTAGACCTGTGATCAGATGTTGTACCAGTTGTAGAAGAACCATCTTCAACAACATCTGCAATGTCTTTAAGGACCTTCTGAACCTTCTTAAGGACTCGATGGACTCTCCAGGACTACTGACTATCCTTGAAGCTTAAAAGGCCTCTGAAATCTCTTACAGGACCACTTTTACTGTAACGTCCTGTTGCACCCTATCAGAGAACCTCCTCAAAGTCAATCTGAACCATTTTAGGGACTATTGAAGAGCCTATATAGAAAATGACAATCATACCATCTCCATGGACACCTGGAATTCCAACAACCCTGAGATTCTTAAGACCCCATCAATTCATCTTTAGCAAAGCTCACTTCACAGAAGGGAAACTGCGTTTTTACCAGAAAACCCTTAACGTTTAGTGAACTAGGCCTCTTTGTCTTTCAGTTCCCCATGTGGTTGTTCCCTGTTCCTGAATCACAAAGAGTTCAATAACAATTTGAATCTTCTCATGGGTTACTATCATCAAAAAACCAAAGCAACCCCTTAAACGCATCACAGGACCAAAATATATTTCCTCCACCCATTCATTGGTCCCTGAAACATCTTCATGGACAATGGAAGCTTTGCAAGACCCTAAAGAACCTGTTCAAGCACCATTTGAACAACTGTACTCACCACTCCACCTTGAGCTCGATGAATGTCAGCAGTTGTCGTTTTCCATTACAGGTTGTGCAGTTCTTTGTGCCACGACCATCACACTCTCCACAACTTCACACACAAACACATAATAGCGTTTAAGACAGATGCAACTGTTCATGAAAAACACATCTGTACAACAAGTCAACAGTCATTCATTGCATTTAGGCACATCACTTCTTTAAAATGTTATCAGGGCATAACTGGACAAGTATGGGAAGCGTAACCACAAATCATGAGAGTCAACCAACACCATGAAAACTCAGGTCATGCTCATGTTTTTATTATTAACTAGAATGTCATTGTAGAAGCACAAGGTTTGAGGCAGCTTGATCAAGTGTTGATAATACCACTACGAAATATGAAATATATTATCTTTGAATTCCAAGTTCAGGGATGTTGAGACACATCTTTGGTTATTCAAAAATGTGAGGTAACATGAACCTGGTCCTAAAAGGTTCATGAGCCAAAATACCCCCCTGCCCCGACCCCCCTGAAGTACCTCTTTTGGCCAGTATTGTTACAGGTAGCGCAGGTCTCACCATTGCCATTACACGCCCAGCACACTTTCTGCAGAGACACACGCAAATAATACACTTTAACTCAATTTATACAATATAAAAGACAAAAACACATTTCACTTGATGATATCTACTACAACCTCGGCTTCTAATTCTATATCCTGGCTTTGGTTTTTATTTTGCTGTTTATAAGTGAAGTACAATTATTGTTTATTCTATTAATACTGGTTGATTAATCGACAGTCTACATACATGTCCTTTTCCTTGGCACTCCTCACAGGGCATGGTCCCTGAGCAGTGGCAGTCATGGCAGTCCTTAAGACACACACACACACACACACACACACACACACACACACACACACACACACACACACACACACACACACACACACACACACACACACACACACACACACACACGTCAACATGTTTATTAAAAAAAAAAGATATGAATAATCTTTAAAGGGGATTTGAAATTGTTTCAATACCAACTGAATGTCCTTGGACCTTCTCAGACTTTATTTAATTTACCCTAATAACACAACATCCTCAGGTCAAGTTCTGTTCTATATCATGAATCAATGTTAATTAAACTGCAGGTTACCACAGCAACAAGCCTTTCTTTGACGGACAGCACGAGTTAACCAATCACCTTGATGGATGAGGTGTAGGGCACCCGAATCTCCTGCTTGTGATCGGTGAAGAGGCTGGGGGCCACGGCCGGGACCTCCCAGGGCTGGGGGGCGGTCTGGGTGTAGAAGTCAGCCGGCTCACCTGTCAGTCACACGAGGCAGATGTCTCAACCCAACTGTCGATCAAAACAATCTGAAAAAATATCTTTCGAAAATAATTCCAAATTAAAAAAACAAATTAACTGGGCGAGGGTGCCCACCTGGAGACAATATTTGTGTCCCCTATCGGGAAAAAGCTGATTTTTACGTCACTAGTTAAGGTTATGTGGCGGCACAGGGGTGTAGTCAACTGGGTTTGAACACCACAGCAGGTCGCTGCCCTTCTGTGTGAAGCTTGCATGTTCTCCTTGTGACTCTGTGGCTGTTCTCCAGCAGTCCAGAGGCAGCTTAGGTTACTGGAGACTTTCATTTGCCTGTAGGTGAGAATGCGAAGGCGAGTGGTTGTTTGTCTCTACATGTCAGTCCTGCAATACGCTGCCTGTCAAGGGTGTACGCCACCTCGCTTGGATTGGATCCAGTCCCCAAAGGAAGAGGTACAGATAATGGATGGATGGATAATTAAGGGAAGGGTAAGTGTGTGTGTGTGTGTGTGTGTGTGTGTACCTTCGTGAGGTTTGTGGGCCCACTCAGTCGACCTGGACTCAGTGAATGTCTCCAGCCGGTACTACAGAACAGATCATAGTCAAGTCATTATTCAAAAAAAAAAGAAATGATTCACAGACATGGCTTGATGATGTCACATGTAGCTGATCAGTATGATGGACGCTGGTTGACTTGTTGCTGTGAGCAACCAGAGACTTTCCTCTGTCAATGAGAACTGGATTTCTGTGAATAATCTCTGGAGGAATCTGAGTTTAGTTTGTCTACAGTGTAAAATGCTGCACATTTAGCTCGAGTGAAACATGAGCTGTCAGACAGCTGTTATTGATTAAAATAGAATCCTGCTGTCAGTCAGACTGATCTGGATTTAGGCATCGAGATGCTTCACAGTTCTCCACATCACGTGAGAATCATTTTAGTGTTAACATGTGAAATTGTCTTAAGTCACTCCAGACCAATCAGAGCGTCTCTTTCTGACATTCCTCTTAGTGTGGACACATGCTGAGGGAGTGGACAGAAACCGACAGATCACTTAAATAACAGGGCTGACACTTAAAGACCATCTTCACCTGGTGTGAACAAGTTATCTGTGATCTGGATCAGGATAAAGTCATGTGAACACATGCAGCAGAATGTGATCAGATTGTTCAGACCATGCTGGAGGTGGTTCGGTTTAGCACGTGGATACCTGACCCCAAGACCCTCTGGGCTCGTCAGGGTTCGGACAACGTTTTTAAATGATATTAGGGATCGGGACGGGTTCTGGTCAGGGTGGTCACGTTAGCTTGGTTATCTATTTGGTCTTTTACACTGCATGTGTTTGTAATCAAGAAAACAAGCGCTCCCTGCTGATGAGGGACGGAAACACAAACTCACTGCAGCTTACATCAAGTGCATCGGTCAGACTCAGTTAGTTTGTATTTGTAGATTGGGTGCATTTAAGCTAAAACATCTAAATCGTTGGAATGCATTTTTCTGCAGACGTAATATTTCAAAACATTTATTTTATTTATTTAATTTCTATTTCTTTTTAAATCCCTTTTGCTTAAATAGTTTAAATAGTTTGTCTCTGTATGTTATGTATGTACATTGTTGCATACACCGCCTTTCGCCCAATGTCAGCTAGGATTCACTCGAGCTGCTCTGAGACCCTCAGACGATAAGCAGTATAGATGACAGATGGAAGCATGATGGATGTGTAGAAATGAGCATATGAGTGGTTTTAGCTGTAAACGCTAAGTCCTGTGATCAATTGCCATTATCCAGATAACACAGACACTGATGTCCAAGTCACGAACCGAACCAATCAGCGATCTGTATTAACTCAGCTGACACTGACAGAAACTGACTGGAGCATCATTCAGGAACAAAAACTGCAGTGTCACACCACAACAGCAACATAAACAGTGTGAACATCCAATCACCCTGAAGGTGTTCAACGGCTCCATGCTGGTGATCACTCCATCTTTGGCCGGACCATCACTGTAGCAGCAATTAGACGATGCAAAGTTCTTGAACGCCTCACGAGCCACATTCTCATCCAGAGATGGGATGCTGCAGAGCACACACACACACACAGACACACACACAGACACACACACACACAGACGGACACACACAGAAGCCATTTTCAGTTTGAACATTTCTGGGTCAGACGCGTTCACAACATCAGGATCAGGTGAAATCAGGTCTTACCACCAGTTGTCGGGTACAGGGCCGGGTTGTGGAGGGGCCACAGGCTGCAAGGGCATGGGAGGGGGCACATAACCACCTGCATAAGCGACAACAACACATTTAATATCAGCGACCTCATGAATATTGAGTGAACAATTGTGGTTTGGTTGCCACTTACCTCCTCCTGCCACTGTGCCCTCATAGCCAGGCACGTTGCTGAACATGTTGGCTTGGGGGGCGTTGAGAGGGGGATACATAGCTGACACAAAACAGAAGGACACAGTTGTTACACCTGATCATCAAGTTACACGTTTAACAGCTGAAGCCTGGTGCACACGAGAGGTTTTTCAACTCTTGATTAATTTTAGAAACATGGGAGACCACAGACAATGAACCGATGTCTGATCTTATAATCTTCAGGACATATTTGCTGGACAATTTGGCTAGAACATAACACCACAAAATTGCTGTTTGCAGGAAGCGATTTCACAGTGGCGATTCCAGAGATTTGGAAACTCCTAGAAACTTGCAAGATTCTTCTTTTTGGCGGTTTGCATACAACCTTCAGGCGCATTAAGATTCCTTTTTATTGTCCCACAATCATGCACACACAGCACTACATGCAACATGGCAGCGACCTCACTGAGTGAACACTTGTGGTTTGGTTGCCACTCTGCATTTAACCCATCCATGTGAAAAAAATGGGCAATGAGCAATTGGGGGGTTCGGTACCTCAGCAGTTCTCAGGAGGTGAAGTGGCACCTCTCCAACTACCAGTCCGCCTTTCATACTTCAGTCCATGCTGGACTTGAACCGGCCACCCTCCAGTTCCCAAGACAAGTCTCTATGGACTGAGCTACTGCCTCCCCTTATCACTACCTTCTGAACTGGAGTGTGGAACAGTGACATGATTGAACATCACTTCAGAAGGAAAACAAACTTGACTTTTGTGGGTTTCTGTCGGAGTCGATTATAATAAATATCAAACATGTTTGACCTCTATGTTTCGGGGAGGGGACGATTAGGATTATTTGGTAAACCCCTCACACTATAAACACAATTATTTGGGCAGATAATCGGCACCGGCTGACAGAAGAAGCCAATCGTGTCTAAAATCAGCCTTTGGTGTGCAGCAGGGAGAAAACAACTCGCCGAATAGATTTTAATCAGACTCAGTCCTCTCCTGGAAATTCCGTTGCATTGCTACCCTCCTTCCCCAGACCCCCCCAGCCCTCCCAACCACTGCAGCTGTTCCAGTAAGTCAAGTTTTAATGGTGAAACCAGAGACTTCACAGATGAGAAAGAGGCAAAACTTCTCAAGCTCAATTATCAGGACAGATTTTTTTTCATTCTGACTTTCAACTGATTTGATCTACCGTGTGGAATGTCTCTTACATTTACTATCAGTTAAATATTACAAGCTGCTACTTGAATGTTCGGTACGCTCTGCCAAATAAAGGACAGACGTTTCAATTAAGAGAGAAAAATCATATGTTGCACAACAAACCTCAAAGTTTATTTCATAACAACTCATAGATGTTTATGAAATGGTTCAACTAGTCAGACGACACGATGCCTGAACAAAACTTGATGTTTTACAAACATGATCTGATGGTTGCTTCATCCACTTATATATTATTTTTATTCATTAAAATATTTTATTGCATTTTTAAACGACCACAGAGTGAACTGAAAAGTCTGAACTGTGTCAACTCACATTTCTGGTGAATAAATAAAATAAATCTCAGATTTGTCCTTAAGGCTTTAAATTTCCAACAGGAAGTCTGTTACAAACTGAAAGACACGGGAGGGTCTCATGACAGACCAGGATGCATTGTGGGAAATGTTGCCTCAAGTTTAGTCTACAAACTGGAAATCAAGTCAGTGTATCTCAGCATCTGCTGCGCAGATTTTCATTATATGGGCGAGACAAAGCAGGAGGTAGGAGAGGAGAGGAGGAAGTAAAGAAGGAGAGTAGAAGGGAGAAAATAAGAGGAAGAGCGTATCAGAAGTAGTTAAAGAATTCAGAGGGCGGAGAAAGGAAGTAGAGATGGAGATTGGAGATGATCACAATTTTTTTTTATTATTTAAAGTTTCATATACTTTTTTGACAGTTATTTCCCTTTTTTGCTCAACACTTTGTTCCAAATTCAATTTAGATTTCTCCGTCTAAATCTTGGTTAAGAATTAGACCTTTTCTTTTCTCATTTTGCCAAACCTTTTACTTCGCATTATTTGTTGTCACAATTGTGATGTCACAATCACATTTTGTCTCCTGGATCTCATCAAGGTGTGGCATCCTGTGTTCTTAACCCTCAACAAGAGTAGAACTACCAAAAAAGAGTATCCCTCTCCGAGGACGGACACAAGTACAATAGATGCTGCGTGTAACTGAACAACATTACAACATTTACAACATTGATAGAAGAAACAGTTTGTGACATAATGGAAAAGTGTGTTAAGTTTAAAGTATTTGTACATAAGAAAATAATGTCAGCTAGAGATGAAGGGAACAGCATGTTATTTTTAGTAAAGGTAGAATATGTGACTATTTGAATAAACTGTATTTACAGGTGCAGTGTCTTGCCCTTGACCTAAGTTCGAAGTGGTTGTAAAACACACAAGACAAAGTTTAAACACTATTGAAGTGAAACCCCCTGAAGTTCAACTGGATTAAATGTGACTTCTATAACAAATATTTGTTATAGATGTATGATATGTAAAAACTCTTTATCTCTGACACTTTCATTTTGAATCTGAACACTACTGAAGACTTGCCTGGGTTTTTCTAGTTTACATTGAATCAATCAGGACACTTGATTGAATTAATCTTTTCATTGTCTTAAAGGTACGGTGTGTAGAATTTTGTGATATCTAGTGTTTAAGTTGCATGTTGAAGCTGAACACCCCTCACCTCACCCTCTCCTTGCAAACATGAAGAAGAACCTGTGGTAGCTACAGTTGTCATAAAAACTCGTAGAGAGGGTCCCCTCGATGTGAATATAAAGTATTTAAATATAAAGTATTTAAATATAAATGTCCTTTTCTGGTGTAAAGAAAACTACAATTCATACAATTTAGATGAAATGAACTAGTGAAAACATCATGAGGATTATTCTGCATTAAATTAATGCCAATAGTTTCCTTTCACCTAAATCTTACACACTGGACCTTTAAATGTCAAATTGAGCACTTAAAACAGGAGGTTAAGTTTAAGTTAAGAGTTAAACCCGGACTGAAGTTACTCTGAGGGGCTAAAGACAGATGTAACCCTGCAGTAGTTCCAGGCTGGAGGTTCAGTCTCTGCGGAGCTGCGGGTCTCTGGGCGGGTCTCTGCGGATTTCTGCAGCAGAGGGGGTGCTGCGGTGACTCTGGTGACTCTGGTAATGTTGTGTCGCGTCGTGTGGTTCGGTTCCTACCTGCACTGTTCATCCTGATGCTGTTGGGTGTGGGCTCGGCTCGGATCAGCTCGGTTCAGTATTGATGAGTCTAAGAAACCTTCCAGTTAAATTCGCTCCACCTTACACGATGCTGGGATCAAACCATAGACTGTACATAAAGAGGATCAACCTCCGCAGCAGCAGAGGACACAACTTCCTGTCCTAACTCCAAAATAAAAGTCCACAAAGACCTTCAGCTTACCTGCTTAAGTGATTTACAACCTATTGCTATCTGTCTGTCTGTCTATCAGTCCATCCATCCATCTATTCTTCTATCTGTCTGTCCATCTATCTTGGATGTGCATGAACTGAGCCTGCCGATAATTAGACTCATCTGAGAATCTCTATTTTTCTCACACCTCAAACGTTGGCGTTGTAGTTTCCACATTGATACTGACGGAGTAGTTCTGACGAAGCATGAGTGTCAAATTACAGGCGACCAAGAGAAGTTGTGAAATTTTCGACCCTTTTCTATCCAACGGCTATTTAAATTTGTACGAGTTCCTTTGTGGACCTAATTGACTGAATACATTACACACTAACCTCGATGACGTGATGGCTGGAACTGTTTCGTTTGGTGCATCTGACGTCAGATGGTAGGGATGATGATGCTACTCACAGCTAGTTTTCCAGGTTTAGGCCAGTCAATCTTGAAAGTCTTGGCAAGAGTCCATTTAGGAAAGACCTGCTCACATGCAGCTGCAGGTCGCCCTAAACAGAAACAACGTTCAGTGCATGTCTCCTCAAAAAGACGTACACATAGTTTATAGAACCCGAGAGAGTTGTTGTACCTGCTGTAGCTCTGAGCTTGTTGCTGTTTCGCAGCTTCCTTCATTTGTGCTGTAGGTTGTCAGCCGCATCAGTTGGTTCCACCTTTAACAGTTTAACAAAACTTCCTTTTATTTACTTTTCATGTCCTGAAACCTTTGGCCTAATGCCTGAAGGAGTTTTACACAATCTCCTGCATAATCAGCCAACAAACGTTTGTTCTTGCAGGAAAATAGAGTGGTTTTTTTTACACGGAACACAATTTTATGTGTTTCTAGCAGCTCTGCAGCAGCAACAAGCCCCATTCACAAATTCTCCTCCTTCGTGGCCAGGAGCTAACTTTAACTTTTCTCAGTGTGCTTTGTTTGTCCTCTAAATGTCAGAGTACTTATGTTTACAATGCAGCCATTCATAAGAAATGTCATTACTGACACTGTGCTAGACAACCATCTACAAATATAAGTCACTCTGAAATACATTTGGACCGACAATGAGGCTTTCATTTTGAAGGACACCGTCACAGCCTGCAGTGGGAGTGTGATGTTGTTCAGTAGCTTGTTGTTGATTAGCGGCAGGAATGTGACCAAGCATATGAAGCTGATTAAAGAGCTGAGCACAAACAGTGAGAAGAAGTGGACACAACAACAAGAACCAACACAAACTGATGCGTGGAATATGACTCATGTTGCTTATTGATCAGATGCAGAAGATAAAATGTCAACACTGATGATACGTTCTGGCAAAATCGCCTTTTTCATTTAAAGGCCCAGTGTGTAAGAATTAGGTGAAAGGGAACTATTGGCAGAAATTTAATGTAGAATAATCCTCATGATGTTTTCACTAGTTCATTTCATCTAAATTGTATGAATTGCAGTTTTCTTTACCCCAGAAAAGGCCCTTTATATTTAAATACTTTATATTTACATCGAGGGGACCCTCTCTACGGAGGCTGCAATGTTTTTTTTACAACAGTCCAGACTGGACAAACTAAACACCTTTTGAGTCTTTATGACAATTAAAGTCTACCACAGGTTTGAAAATAGAGGGTGAGGTGAGGGGTGTTCAGCTGCAACATGCAACACTAGATATCACAAAATTTTACACACTGTACCTTTAAATCCTAAAACCCGAAACCAGAAAGATCTGAGTTATTGTTGATTCTGATTAAAATTTTAACTCCCACATTAAAATCGATTACACAATCATAGTAAAAAAAATAAAAATTGAGGATATGTGACTCAACAAAATCTAGAAGGACTCGTTCTTGCTGAGGTTAGATCACTGACATAGTCTTTTCTCAGGGCTTCTTTCAAATAAGACTTTTAAAACATTGCAGCTGCAGATTAGACTGAATCCTGCTGCTTTTACAGTTCTAACATAAAAAAGCTTAATATCACACTATGTACTCAGATTTCAAATATCAGTGACTGTAAAGTACTGTTAGTTTTCTACAAATCACTTAATTGTTTTAAGGGTCTAAGTAATTCTCTGACTTGCTTCCACACTTTGAACAATCTGGACCAATCTGCTCGGAGATTAAAATAAAACAGTGTGAAGCTGGAATAAATTACCGGACGATTTCTGATGTTCTCTGAATCTGGATACTTTAAAATTGTATTCTTTTTGTTTATTTGTATTTCCTCTGTATGAATGAACTTGTGTTGCAGCAGTTCTGCAGCATCTCAGAGGCGCGGAAGATAACTGTTCCTTTAACATCAGCGAAACATGTCTGGAGCTGTTCTCCCCCTCGTACAGGTTCAGGCAACTTGTGTATCCTGAAGGTAAATATTTCTCAGGTCAGTAGGAAGCAGCCCCCCTGATAACCTTGAAAGCAAATGTCAGCCAGAGTGAGTCAAGACCCAAGGAGGAGCACGGAGTCTGTTTTAAATATAGGGTTGAAAATGTTCAAGTTCAGATGCTTTCCCAGAAACAAAGTGTGACGGAGCAGCTCCACAGTTGGTTACACACACACACACACACACACACACACACACACTGACTTACCAGGTGGGGATGCACTATTTATAGTTAATGCCACTTTGTTCAGGCATTTGAAATGTTTAAAGGTACAGTGTGTACAATTTTGTGATATCTAGTGTTGAAATTTCATGTTGAAGCTGAACACCCCTCACCTCACCCTCTCCTTCCAAACATGAAGAAGAACCTGTGGTAGCTTCAGTTGTCATAAAAACTCAAAAGGTGTTTAGTTTGTCCAGTCTGGACTAATGTAAAACACATGGCGGCCTCCGTAGAGAGGGAATGTATAAATACATTCAAAACGCCACAATTTTCCTGTCACGCCTTTGTTTTCACATCTTTTTGACCTCTGTAGAGAAACATATGGACGGGTGGATTAACCTAGGGACCTATCTTAACACTCTTATCAGCTCACCTGAGGCTTAAGCATAGTAAAATGCATTTTGCTCCCAGTGCACATTAATACAAACCAGTTGAGACCACAGACTGTAAATAAAGATGGACAACATGTCTCTACTTCTTCTTCGTATCCAGAAATGAAGAAAAGATATTCTGCGTACAACACTGCCATTATTTGCCAAAGAGACATCATTGTGCAACGGTGGTCGGGGTCAGCGGAGTCTGACCCGGTTTTGTAATATTGTATAACTAAAACCAAAGCTATCAGAGATATGAACACTTGGACCAACAGTGTGAAAAGAACTCCCCACAATGACCGAAACTGTCTTGAAAAAATTACTTGATGTGATTTTCGACATTTCAGTTTTGACATTTTCTTTCCCTTTTTAAATCCTCCTTCAGATTTTTTGTGTTTGGGGACATTTGCCCCTGACGACACGCTGGAGGTTTGAAGCTGTTGTTGTTGTACTGTTGTGATCCAGGTTATAAATGATATCAACACACTTATCATGATACACTTATCACTTATCGTGACCGTGTCAGTGAGAGGAGGTCTGAAAAAGGGACCTCAGAAGAGATTAAAGTACTGTAAAGACAGCTGAGAGCATTCAGCCAGCAGGGGGGGCCAGGGTCTCACAAACACACAGAGTTACAGTTCTGGGATCAGAAACTTGGACCACAGACTCAGAGGAAACTTATAGTTTAAACAAACATTGGTGGGTGTTTGATTCTCTGCATTCTCTCCTCTTTTTCTGGAAATCCAACGCACCTCAGTGTTTGAAATGTGCTTTAGAATAATGTGCAGGTCTGTGGACACTATCTCTTAACTGTCAGATATCTGCTCCGGATCTGGAACAAAACTAATAGTTATCTGACCTATACCACTTCTCACATTCTACATTATTTATTTCCCTCTGATTGTGTGTGAATTTCATATTGTACGTTGTAAAGCACTTTGTTACTTGTGTTAAATAGTGCTGCACAAATACATCTATCATTTATATTATTATTATCCATCCAGTAGTTTTTGCATAATTTGATACACATAATCAAATGACTACATTTTGTTGTGTCAGGTATTTGTGGCGACTAATGAACGAACTGCAAGATCAGATTTTTAATTAGTGCAAGTGACTTTACCGGTGTCAACGTTTTTCTTCAGGGTATCTGCCAGTTTTAGAGCCTTGAACAGAGAAATTTAAATTATAATTTTGTGTTCTCAAAACTTGTAATAAAAGCTAGGTTAAAATAAAATAAGTCAGCTGCACAGCTCAATATCAAACCTCTATTAGTCATGAACCAATAACCCATATTACAGCAGCCAATTGCTGGAGTTTCATGTCCACTGCTGGAAAACAACAGAAGAAAAAGAACTTTAGCCTTTATCAAATCTTCTCCATAACTTTTACACCTCAGAGAGGAAACACCAATGTTTCTGTTGCTAACAGCTCTGAGCCTCTGGTCCTCCTCCACTGAGAGGATGTTTACACATCACTCTGTGTATGTGTGTGTGTGTGTGTGTGTGTGTGTGTGTGTCGTCCGGGTTGAGCAGTCATGCATTCTTTCCATTACCCTCATCAAATCAATGTTAAACTCTCCTCCATCCACTGACCCTGTGCAGAGTGTGAGTGTGTCGTCCAAATCACCCCATCAATAAACAGATATTTGATCTGTAAAAACTGGGACGACCCGTCTGACGGGGTTTCCTGCTGAGTCCTGCTGAGTTACAGCACTTTACTGTTGCTTCACAGCAGCTCTGCTTCATTTCTGTTCATTGCGTCTAAAAAAAAAATTTAAAAATAAAGTCTGGGTCACTGACTTTCATGATCATGTGACTTGTCCTCTCTCTGTGGTTTTGGAGGACAGGTCTCAACTGTAGAGTATAAAGATGGACGACATGACATCTTCCCAAAAGTGAAGCCAAATCTTGATTGCCCCCTGCTGGCTGGCTGCAGTGTTGGCCATAACCACCCTCCTTCTCCATGTTAGACATGGACCAAACTGAAAAATCAAAGTACACAGTATCTGTCATTTTTATGTATTTGCTATAACTAGTTAAATAACTAAAAAAAACATACAATTTGACATAGATGTTTAACTCACCCTCAAGATGATTTATAAAAACATCTAGCTGCATTTTCAGCTCAACATTTCCATTTTTCCATTACACTAATTCATGACTGACTAATTACCGCAGCTCGTCATATTTGCCTGAGAGGCTAAACTCAGGGCAGTAAAGACACTAGAGACGCTGTTCCATCCATCAAACACAGCCTGGTCCTCGTCAACCACACAGAGGTATCACCATGCTGCCATGACGACCGCTGACTAAACAGCCTCTTCTTCAACTGTAGCTAACGGTGAACAGGTCACCATGGCAACAATAAACATCCAGGAGGCTCGGCGTTGACGTGATGAACTGAGAGTGTTTATGTTTATGTGAGGTAAATCACGGTGGTTTGATCCCTGCGGCTCCTGCCAAGAAATTACAACTCTACTAAATCAAATACGAAATTAGTAAGCTATATAACGTTAAATCTAATGATTAAAAACAACCAACACACAAATCAAATAAAGCATTTTGGTTCTTGTGAACATTTTTTGGAAAAAGAAATAAGAGAAATAAAGAGGGACTTGCCTAGTTACAGTTTCTTGGCGATTGGACAATTGCTGTTCAAGGGAAGGGATTCCTGATAGGTCAATTGCAAATGTTAAAAACAAACCGACAACATTTTATCAGGTTAAGTATTAAAATAAACGCAAATGAAATCCATATTTATATATATATAGATTAATACATCACAGTGTTCGTCAGCAGACAAATGTAAAACCATGATTTTGATGTGATCGCACCATTTAGAATTTATTCTGCACAGTGCTGAAACTTCAGGGAAACAGAACAGTGGGACACTACAGGACATCACACACACACACACACACACACACACACACACACACACACACACACACACCCATACAGATTCTGAACACTCACTCCATCTTTAACAGTGATGATGCTGCACAGTTGTCTTCAGCATCTTTATACTCAGAAGGAAAATCACAGAAATGTTTCAACCAAAGGTCAAAGGTCAGGGAAATGAGTTGGTTTAACTGATCACAGTGAGAATGTTGAAATCCGCTGACTCCATTCGTCCGTTCGGATTGTTTTTATCTGGCTGTCAGCAAGCTGGGCGTGACAATCACAGCAGACACCATCGTCCATGATATCACGACCGGCGAGAACGTCAACAAGTCCAAAAATAAGAGACTCTTGGTGGACACGTGTTCAGAGGACGGCCAGGTCGTGGCAGCTCTTGGACCGCACTTTGACCGCCATGCGCTGGTTGTTGCGTGCCACCAGTCTGTCCAGGAATCGCCGGGCCTTCTGGGTAAGGCTCTCCTTGCGTTTGTAGATGGAGCGGCGCTGCTGAACAGCCTCACCGCCGTCCTGCCGAAGACGGATCTGTCGGACCACGCCTTCAAACAGCTCGGCCACATTGTGTTGCAGAGATGCCGACGTCTCTATAAACTTACAGTCAAATACCACCGCACATGCTCGGCCCTCTGGGAAAAAAGACACGTGTAGAAAAAGGATATATCATTATACTGTCTCCTACTGTTGTTGTGTTGTGTTTATGTACAGTGTCTTCAGAAAATATTAACGTCCCTTCACTTTATGCACATTTTATTATGTGGATTTAATTTTAAACTGTCCTCAATAATCCATTATGACAAAGTGAAAAATAGTTTTTACAGATTCACTAAAAATGAAGAACTAAAATCTCTGATTTACAAAAGTTTTCAGACACGCTTTTAAGCCCTTGCAGCTTTGAATCTTGCAAAAGGCGAAGGGGTCTGAATTCACTCTGAAGCCACTGTGCGTCTCCCATGTGACCTTTGACCCCCACCTTCTATAGCGACTTCTCTGGACCGTACCAGGTCGCTCTTGTTGCCCACAAGGATGATGGGAAGGTTTTCTGCCTGACGGGTGCGTCGCAATGTGATGCGGAGCTCAGCGGCGGAGTCGAAGGTGGAGCGGTCCGTGACGGAGAAGACGATGACGTACGCGTTTCCCACTTTCAGACAGTCGTCCTGAGAGGAGCCGCCCTCCCCCTCCTTATGGGTCGAAAGACACAGACACAGAGAAAGAACTTTTGATTTTTAAAAGATGGATTCTATCCATAAGTGAAGCCAAGCATCTCAATCAGCCCCTGGTGGCTGGCTCAAGTATAGATCCTAAATCCAGCCCCCTTCATGTTAGTGGATGGTACATTGACCAAACTAAAAAGTCAAAATACACCTTTCATTTTTCTGTCTGTATTATTATAAGATGCTGTTCAAGAAACCGACTCGACAGCAGCATTCCTGTCTATCATCTTTTGACTTAATGTCTGGATAGTGTGAGGAGGCGGAGATGCGAAGTCCATTTGTATTTACAGTCGATGATGTTAACTCTTCTACGGCTCTTGATCTGGTCAGAGTCAGAGTTAATAGCAGCAGGCTGAGAAGCCTAAACATACTTTAATCTGGAAACATTCTTCAGATCATGCTGCAGGACCTTGCAAAAGCTCCCAGGCATGCTGGGAGATGAAGTCCCTTCAGTGTGTGCTGGGTCTAAAATGGTCTGAGCTTAAGACGGCTGAATTTAAGCAATCAAGAACAAAAAGATATGTAACATCACAGTGCAATGACCCTTTATACCATTGGTTATCTTAAAAAAATAAATCATCACCAGGAATCATTAAACTGAACTAAATAAATCAATGAGAGTCAACAAAGTGATTCATAATTTCCATATCTCCGTGGTCCAATAAAACCAGAAGGTCTGACAGTCAGTGTCAGTGAAGCGGACAGATCCCAGACAGTGGCTGCATCATGTCAGTGAACATCTTAAAGTGGAAACTCCACAGTTTCCACAGTGAACTGAGAAAAAAAAACCTCTGCACATTTTTATCAGTTAACGTAAAACTCATCAAACTGTAAATTCAGTACTTTTAAAGAGCACCATAACTCTTTATTAAGAAAAAAACATTCATACAGTAGAACAGATTTACTGCAGGTTTTAAAAAGAGCATTGTGGAAAATGTGCCTCTGTGTAAATAAAAAGTTTATCCTAACACTTTGTCAGTATTTACAGCGTTGTGTTCACACCGTACCAGTTTGTCGTTCTCCCAGGTGTCCATGACAACGAGCGTGGTTTCCTCTCCATCTACTGTCAGTGTTCGCTCATATGTGTCCTCTGTAACAAACAATAAACACAAACAATAAAGAGAGAGATTGGAAATCTGTCACTATGCTCGCAGCATTAACTTAAACACAGTGAAGCTTCGATACAAATGCTAATGTCAGCATACTGACAGACTCACAGGTCTACACGCAGGTTTACCATCTTCATCGTGGAAAATGCTAAATATACATTTTATACATTATAATAAACAAAAAGAACAGCTAAAGCTAACGGGAATGTCATTAGTTTGCAGGTATATGATCATATACTAAAGAATTGGACAAATTCAAATTTACACTATTCACAATTTTCTTGGCAATTTCTTCTTGTTGACATATTTCAGTCTGTACTGAAGTGGTAGACACACCGACCAATCAACCAATCAACCAATCAACCAACCAACAGAGCAACTGGTTGACCAACCAACCGATGACCAACCAACCAACCAACCAACAGAAGGACCGACTGACCATCCGACAGACACACCAATTGGCCGACCAACTAATCATCCAACTGACCGATCGTCTAAACAACCAACCAACAACTTCTTTATTTTAAAGCAACATTGAGGACCAATCACAAACCATCACCACTCTGTCTGTCCAGGTGAACAAACAAACAACAATGACAACACATGTAATAACCTGAGTGAACTATAGCTTCAGCACACAACAACAATAAAAACCCTCAGAAGTGAAATAGAGTGAGACCTGAAATCTGATGGCAGACAGGCTCTGCCCTCTCACCATGTCAGACTATTATCACTGGATCAATACAGGCTGTCAATCATGGCTCTGGGCCAATCGACACGTGACATGGGAACTGGTCGATGATGTCGGGGTCAATCAAGGTTGTGATGTGAAAACAGAGTCAGGGCAGAAAGTGAGCAGTGAACTCCCGAGGACTGAATCAGAGAGTAAATCTTACAGCACAATAATAAAGCAATGGTACAAAATGAGTTTCCTCGACAACTCAGTCAGACATTTCAAGTGAACTTGTGAACTTGTGAGAAACAGCAGACGTCACGGTCAGAGCAAACCAAACCATAAAACGTAAAAGTGTCTTCATGTGGAAAATTTTATTTTCCATTTTGAGTCTTAAACTGAAAAGTTCAACATTTTGGAAACCCTCTCATTGGTTTTCTTGCTGACAGTCAGATGAGATCGATACAACTCTGTCTACTGTCTGTCCTCTAAATGTGAGAACACTCATTAGCACCTTTAAAGCCCAATAATCAGTGTTTATCTTATTTGTTTGGAAATAATCTGACACATATCAATCATAAAATGGCAATTTGTCATTTTGGCTGGTTGCTTTTAACCTTTGCACAGAGCCGGGTGAGATGTTTTCCTCTGGATCTAGTCTTTGTGCTAAGCTAGGTTAGCATGCTGCTAGTTGTAGATTTGTATTATTATTATTATTATTATTATATAATTCTATACAGACATGAGAGCAGCATCAGTCTTCCTATGTAATGCCTTCCACGAGTGCAAATAAGTGTTTCATAAACCGACTCTTCCTGTCAGGTTGGTCACCAGCCAGTTTCAGCCACAGATCATCATCGTAAAAGAAACAAATAAAGCAACTGACGGGAAAATAACTACCACTAACGAGCCAAAGACTTGCATCATGTCTGTTAGAGCCGGAGCCTGTTTATAAAGCTGGACTTCATGTCTCCGCTTCCCCGCACTATCCAGAAATGACGCCACAACATCGAGGATACGAACGCTGTCATCTTGCAAATTTGGAATCTGAGCAGAAAAGGTACGGTCATGGAGCCACGACAATACACATGCTCGACCAATCACAAGTCAGTCTCAGCTGTCAATCATGAGGTCTCACCTGAGCAGGCAGGGTTTATGATCTATATCGCAGCCAGCCACTAGGGGGGAATTGAGACACTTTGGCTTCACTATGGTTAGAACAGTAACTTTGTGCTAATGATAGCCACCATAAGCTAACCATCAACCAAGCATTAAGTCCCACCTCCAGTTTGATCATCTTTGTCCGTGATCCCGGCGAATATTCCTGCCAGGCTGGTCTTTCCAACACCGTGGTCGCCTAGCAACACAACTCTATAAACGCAGTCCGAGTCGCTCTGCGAGTCGTCGTCTGAGTCTGAACTCCAGTGGGCACGATAGTGGAGGGATTTGTCACCGGGGTGATAGGAGGCCGACTGTCCAAGAGGAGGGTGGCTGCGCTGGGGACGGGGCTGCTCTGGGTCGGGCGGGGTGCTGCAGGGTAGCCCGGGTTCCCGAGTGCAAGATGGGTGTTGGGAGAAATGTCCGGGAGGAATGGGCATGCTGCCTCGCCGTCGCAGGGGCTGCTTCTCTCTTTGGGTGTTGAGGGTCATGTTGCTACGGCAAAGACATCAGGATGGGTCGGACCTGAGGGAGGAAACAGGATCAGTGAGGTTTCAGAATAGAGTCTGGTCCACTACTTTAAAATGCTTCATCCCTCAGAGTCATCAGAGTTTGATTGGCTATTTGGTTGCACTGACACATCATCACTTTTTTAGTTGATGTGGTGAATGTGTTTACAAAACTTGTAGCTCTAGAGTGACTCATTTATTCATTTAAAGTCACACAGTCGCTCTCTTTTATCTCTCTATTTGGTCTCTACCAACACATTAAATAAAATTCTATTTAGCTGTTGAATGCTCCATGTGTTCACCAGCCGTCTCTTTCCATCCACTGTTTGTGAATGTACAATGGGTTTTAAAGCTGGTTCTCTGACAGCTGTCTGCATGACGCTATGAGAGCAGTAAACGTGAAACAAAACAGCCGAGTTGTGGGTGGACAGTTAAACAAAGAACTCAAAGTCACTGTGAAGCTCCATAAAGCCGAGGTTTGGGTTGTAACTCTCTGCAGGTTAATCTATACGATCAGTCATACATGGTCAAACATTATCATTTGAATTGAATGTTACCGACACTTTAAAATCCACTACAGGCAGGTGAAGAAAGATATTTGTCTCTTTAAAAGAAAATGTTATCTAACCACTGCTGGAACCAATGTATATTAAATCTGCTCCCAACAAAACCTGTTTTAAAAACAACTTAAAAACTTCCAGTGCTGTCAAACTGGATCCTGCACTTAGACATGACCACTTTTATATTTTGGGCTTTTATTCGGTTTCAATACTATTTTTCATGTTTTCAACATTTTGCCCCTTTTTTAAATAGTTATATGCTTCTTATCTGTTCTTTTTTTTTTACAACTTTTATTTCTGTAAAACACATTCATTGACCTCTGTGTGTGATGATACATAAGACAAATAACCCAAACTTAACACTGCAAACAACAAGACCATTATTCTGCACTATGTATATGATATTTTTACATGCCATATATTATTATATGTGACATCACCAAAGTGTGTTCAATGTGTTTCTGTTTCTGAAGTTGTGGTGGCAACAGTTTTACTGTGGCAGAATGTTTTTGGTCAAGAGAACAGAAATACTGGATTTTCTATTTTCTAAATATGAACATTACGAACAGGAACCAGAATGAGTTGAAGGGAATGTACACGTAATTTACTCAACTCAACATAAGGTGATCATTTGTAAACTCTCAGGTTGGATCCTGGTTAAACTGATTGGAGCTATGAAGACATCCGGTGCAGTCACTTGAGCTTCAGAGTTCTGTAAAATCCTGCTCCTAAGAATAAATAGTATTTTAAATGTACGCTCAATCATCCACAGCAGAACTACAAGCCACCAGAGGTCAAAGGTCACAGTTCCCCCATGTTAAATGTCATGCAGTAAACCACTGCTTGGTAGCTTGGTAGAAAGAATTTAGAGAACCACAGCAGGTGCTTTCAGTGACACCCAAAATTTCACTTCTACCTTTTTTGTGATGTTAATGGTAAAATATCCCAGAACATATGATGTATGTTTGTATAGATCATATGTGACGTTCACATGAGATCAAATGTGTGAAACTTTTACAGGCAAAATGTCTGAAAATCGCATGTGCTGATGTTAATGTGAATTTGCTTTGGAGCATTTCACAAACATGATTTTACATTAAACAAGTTTCACACATGCTCTTTGTAAACAAATGTTAATTTAAAGACAAAACCATTCAGCAGAATATTAGATAGATAGATAGAGAGACAGACAGATAGATAGATAGATAGATAGATAGATAGACAGATAGATAGATAGATAGATAGATAGATAGATAGATAGATAGATAGATAGATAGATAGATAGATAGACAGATAGATAGATAGACAGATAGATAGATAGACAGACAGACAGACAGATGAACTTACCGTACTCCCCATGGACAGTGTGTGTCCGTGCAGCCTCAGTAAACAGCAGAATTGAACTGAGCCTTGTGTCTCTCGCTGTGTCTGTGTCGGTGTAACACAACCCTGGTGCTACAGTAACCCGCCTGGAAAAAAAAAAAGTTCCACAACAGCGTTAAAAATTCAGCAGTGGAATCACAGAGTTATCTCCCTCCCTCTGTTGTGTGAATGTGTGTGTATCAGAGCGACAGCAGAGGAGAAACAGATATCTGAGGAGGGAGTGTGTGTGTGTGTGTGTGTGTGTGTGTGTGTGTGTGTGTGTGTGTGTGTGTGTGTGTGTGAGTGTGGGTGTTTTATCAGCGTGCAGGGTGAGTTGGTTGAGGAAACATTATGGTCACTTCCTGTTTGACCCTGCAGACACACTTTGGCTTTATGAACCATTCTAGTCGTATATAAAACATTACAGTCACTAAACTAAAGACAGAAACATTGATCAGTATCTTTTTTACAAATAACTAAGGAGGTTGTGTTTACGAGGATGTTTGTTCGTCTGGATTACACAAAAACTCTAAACTCAACCCAATGATGAACCCATTCAATTTGAGTGTGGGTCCAAATCAGGGGGCGGATCCAGGAATATTTTTTTCTACATTTTGATTTTCCATAAAAGAATTCATGGATCTTGATGAAAAATACTTTAACAGGAATGTTAGGGGGCTGATATTTATGACTGAGTGCAATGTGGTGCAGATCCAAATAAAAATGTGGAACTGTAGAGTTCACCAATGAAGTTGTCCCGTCCTGGTTGTGGGTGTGTTCGCTTTACTTCTTCAATCTTTAGTCTTGTAAGAGAGGGACGTTAACGCTTGCACGCAAGGAAGAGAGAATTTAATTTGTCAACACTGCATTGAGGTGTTCTATTGGTCGGGTAATTTTGACACATGCACCCAAAATATTGAAACCAAAATCCAACAAAACATCTGAGTGCAAGTGCACAGTTAGAGCACAAGCGGAGAAGATCCAGGCACAAGCAGAGGCTGATTGAGTGCATGTCCAGGGTTTATAGGGAGAGCATTACAAAACATGTGAGGAGGTCAGACTTAACATGTGTGTATTTACATTCTCATATCATTCTTAACTCTTCACGCTTGTTTCTCGCAGGAATGAGTTTCCATAGTTTACTCATGAGCCGACATGGAAAATTAGATTACGCTGGAGAAACACACATCACTTCCTCTGTGTCAGTGTGAGAGCTCTCACTGAAACTCAACTCAGCACAGATGTTTAGAGTTCATCCACCCCCTCAGTTTAAAAGTTTAACATGTGAGAGGAGGGGTTTTTCTTCCTGGATCACCATCACCTAATCCAACCCAGTGAGACTGAAACACAGTTCAGCTCCAGGCAGAGAGAGGTCAATCACTGATGTGGATTTTTTAAAATATTTAATATGAGTACGTTATTAGTGCCACAATGAAAAAGCAGCCAACTTTGACTTTAATATTCTTAAAAATTCTAAAATAAAATAAACCGAAACTTGACGTACAGACAGTGGGGGGAGGATTAAAAGAAAACAAATATTTAATATGAGAAAGTTATTAGTGCCATAGTGAAAAGTAGCCTTTCATTTTCAACACTGTGATCCGTCCCATCAGCTGCCTCACGAGCCACAGTGAGAACCAGCTGATATCAAATAGAGTTCAAATTAAAACAATTTCTCTCGAGACAAGATTTTGCATCAGAACAACCGACTGTCCCTGTTGCTGTGTCCACAAAAACAGTTTGTGGTGATTATTGTGACACATCCACCCATACCACAACACATTCACCAGTCCAGACGGTTGACACTTACACAATTTGTTATTTTTTTTATTTGATTTGTGTTTCTAGACCTGTGCTGAGTAAAAAAAATAGAACTAATAAGGAGGAGTCCACTCCTGTATCACTTCTGTATTATTCTTTTCAACACAGATCAAGTGTTGAAATAAATGATCTACAGTAGAACTACAGTCGAGAGCTGTTGTCATAGGAGGAGCAGCATGTGAAATATTTACTCCTGCTGCCCTCACTTGGTCACCAAAGGAAATGCAATACTTCATCGCTAAGTTTATTTTCTTTAAAGATGTAAAAACTAATGGTGCAACATATCTATTACACTGCTTTATTCACTAACTTATGTACTTTATAGATGTGTAGCTGCTGGAGTTATGCCCTGTATTTTATAAAGTTTATTTTATTTATCCCATGTCAGCCACTCTGAAACTCAAAGGACAAGCAGTATTGCAAGATTTTTCTCTTTCTCGAAATAATGGTATCTTATGGTATTTATCTCATTCAAATATTTCATCTAATTAAAAACAAAACTCAGATTTTTGTATAGAACTCTGTTTTTTAAATTTCTATCCTGGTCCTGTAGGTGATGTTATATTTCAGCTGTTTTTTAAATGTTGGAATAACAAATAAACATCGTAATAATAAAAGTAAAATATTTATAAACCTTGTCAGGTGTAAGTCTGTATGATTTAAGATGCTGTTTATATTGAAATAAAAACCTTTTATTCTCCCAGGAAGTGAAGTTAATTCATTTATTTCTCTCTACAGTTGTGACTCTTCCTCACAGCGTGGACTGCCGGACGCACCCTGTGAGGAGAGAGATGCATACTGGGATACATCTGACCTCTTAGGAAGGAGGGTGCTGGTTTGATCCTGGTCAGCTGGAGAAGAGTAAATCGATGCATAAAAATTATTGACATGAATTCACTAATATCTTTAAAAAAGAGAAATTATAACAGAATAACACTAATGTAAATTAACATTAGGTGAAAAATTAAATATCAAAGAAAATTTTCTTCTGATATTCTGCAAATAAATTTAAAGAGAGAAATGATGAAAGCTCTGAGAAGTTTTCAGTAACACCTACCGCTGCGGTGAACAGAAGCTGTCGTTACAACGTTTGGGTTTGATTCTGAAATGAATCCAGAATCAAGTTCCTCTACAGATTCTTCTTCAGGTTCCTCTTCAGGTTCTGCTCCAGATTCTGGTCTGGGATCGATCTGGATGATGACTCGGTCCACTAGGTGGTCCATCAGCTGTTTGGCGTTGTCTGCCGTTGTTCTGATGGTCAGGACATGAGCGGGATTTTTCGCTGAGACCTGAAACTCTGTGAGATCCCTGAGGAACCAAAACCCAGAGAGACGGATCAGAACTCCATTAAACGCAGTTTTGGATCAGTGTTGATGCAGATTATGATGACAATGTTTTTACGTTCTCACCTGCTTCCTTTGCATCCGAGGATCCAGCAGAGGTACAGCACAGTTATCACAATCAGCACAATGATGACCGCGTACACGATGAGGACTTCCAGGTCAAAGGTCACCGTCTGGGTCATCTTGATTGACGTGAACAGCAGGGGGTCGCGACTGTTCTCTGCCTTTCAACACCACACGTTTTAGGGGAAACAGACGATTACATTCAGGTTTACAGTTTATTTTTGAAACAACGGGTATTTAGAAGCGTCCAGATCCAAATCTTAACATTTTAGTGAAAAGAGTTTGAATTCTACATTTCCCCTCTGGTCACTTTGTCATCAAAATAATATTTAAAAATACAGACTGGCTGAAAATCCCAACCACTTTTAAGATTAGAAAAACAACAGCAAGCAGGAAAAAATAGCTTCAACTGCAGCTCTCGTCTGTGATTCATCCAGAGACAAGCTCCAGACATATTTTTAAAAAGTATTTCTCAGTGAAGGATGTAGTGAAGTCTCTCAGTCCACCTAGTTTTTTAAATCAGAGTGAGACATCTCAGCAACAACCTGACAGATTTCCATTTAAAGAGGATCACACCAGCAGCATTTACAAAACGCTCAGACATTGTGAACAATCGTCCTGAAGCACAAATCGATTTGTTGGTCCAACATACCTGGATGTTGAGATCCTGTAGTCTGAAGAAAACAAGCCTGTTGCACAGGAAACAGCAGAAAGTTTGAATCCCCTGTTACTCAGAGAGAAAACATTCTGCTCTGTTGTGATGTTTTAAAGCAACAAGTGCATCATGGAACATTTCTGTGTCAGTAATTAGACATTGAGTACAATCACTCCACTAGAAGATGATTTAAACAATTATTCTAAATGAAAATCCAGAGATTTTTTTTATTAAAGCTACATTTATTTCACATTAATGGTCCCTATGGATACCGGCCCTCTGCTCAATCTAAATGAATCTTGTGCTTTGGTTTGTTGGTTGGCATGACAACGTTAACATTTGAACATGTGATCCATGACCTGTGTCTCAAATCAGAGGCTGCATCCTTGTGGGCTAGTTTAACCACAAAAGCCGAACTGAAGTGAAATCATCTACAGAGGATTTCTGTGACTCTGTAAAGCTCCATGATTTTGACATGTACCTTTAGCTGGTCAGCTG
>NC_091094.1:4757500-4762500 GCF_024713975.1 Paralichthys olivaceus
GGTCGGTGGAGTCAGGGTCACGAGACAAAGCTGACTAGTCTCCGGCAGCACGAGTGACACAATATAAATATGATCATTTTTCAAACTTTACTTTTGTCTTGTGATCTCCTGAATCATTTTTGATTAAACGTTTGACTTGAAACCTTCACAGATGTTTAAAAGAGTCTCAAACCTCAGATTTGAGTTAAGTAACAACAACATGTTATCAAACAGATGTGAAATCAGTGTTTTCTCACCTGATCTGTTCTTTGCTGTGCATGATGGACGACTGATGATGATGATGATGATGATGATTCTGCGTCGGATGAAAGTAAAGCAGAACTACGAGAGAGTGTTTCAGTGACGAGCCTCCGTCCCTGAGTGAGTGTGTTTGTGTGTGATGAAGCAGTCAGAGTGTGGCCAGCTGATGCTGATCGGTCCAGATATTTACTGGTCACATGCTGCTGATTGGTTAACAACTCGTCCATTCATCAGCTGCAGCCAATGGAGCCGTAGTGTAGTGGAACTGTGTGTGTGTGTGTGTGTGTGTGTTAGGATTCCTTTCTAAACCTGATTTGTACTGTGTGTGAGCAGGGTCTGGTTTGTGTCACGCCCCCACCACTGACAGTAACATGACTTTACTCCACACACACACACACACACACACACACACACACACACACACACACACACACACACACACACACACACACACACACACACAGTTTTTCAGTTTGTTGAGGTCATGGTTTGATAAGCTGGGATTTCAGCTCAGGCCCACTGGTACAACTTCTATCATATAATGAGTCAGTGCTGTGTCTGTGCTCGTGTATTAAATGTGACTGAACAAATAAAATCACAGCATTTGCTCATTATTTTGAGAACGTGTAGTTGTTTGTTCGTATTTTCAGATTTCGTTCCATTAATGAAAATAATTGATCACAAAAAAACAAAACCAACAACAAATGTTCTGTCTTCCAGGTTTTAACCACTGGGTTTACGAAGCCTTTCAGTAAAAGATTAAATCAGTTTATTATTACTTCTGTACTGACATGTAATCTTCAGCTGATGTGATGAACAGTGAACGATGGCATGAAAACAACAAGACTGAGCCACAACAGTAAATTATTATTCATATATATATATATATATATATATATATATATATATATCAATATAAACTATTGCTGATTAACACAAGTTCTTCTCTGGGTTATTTCTCAGTGAATTACCCGGAGCAGCATTAGCTTGTAGCAGCATTAGCACGTCATCGGTTCTAAGTTTACTTATAATTTCAACCGCCTGAATGAACGCGCCGCTAACTCGCCAGATTGAAACAAGCCTTTAACATTTACTTTAATTTGTACAAACTCCAGAAAATTGAAATTGTTTCCAAATCAGTTAGGTTAACTTCGTCTATTTGAACTTTGTTAACCGCATCAGTTCCAGTCCCAGATTCAAAGCTGGTGACGACCAATCGGAGCCGAGATGTGGCCGTTTAACGAGCAGCCATGTTGTGTCTCATGACCGGTAACACACCTCACATGCTGCCCTGCTCTAATCAGCTGCTGCTCTAATGAGGCTCATGTGAGACTGATGGACGGCGACCAGAGCCGAGTCGGACACATCAGGGACAAAACGGACAGGAGGTGAAGCTCTCGCTCTTCCATCTTCACGGTTCGGACCGCGGCTTGATTCTGCAGAATCCATCAAAAATAAAAACCAGAGGCAGCAACACGTCATCACGACTTCCCGCTGCCGAGCATTTGACTTTTTATTGTTCGCGAAAAACACAATTCTGAGGCAGGAGTAAAGTTTGTTTTAAAGTTTTGAACGACAAACGAACAAGTTAAATTTAAAAGATACAAGATTTCATGTGAAAATATAAGAAGAATCTCTGTCTGAGTTCTTTATGCAGTTTCTTCTCTCTTACACGTGCAGTGTGTGTGTGTGTGTGTGTGTGTGTGTGTGTGTGTGTGTGTGTGTGTGTTAACAGGAGCCATGTGGAAGCTGGTTAGCAGGTTGATGAACAGAGCACAGCTGGAGGTTGGAGACACACACACACACATACACACACTTTTTTGATTTATTGAAGAAAACTTCTCACATTACACAGAATAAATATCTGAATATATTGATACCACACTTATGTACATACTAATATTTTTGTGACTTTAATTCCTGCTCAGTGAGTCTGTAACAACAACACGGAATCACTGTCTGAGTTCTTTATGCAGTTTCTTTTCTCACGTCTCTCGACACGTGCAATGTGTGTGTGTGCTTGTGTGTGTGTGTATGTGTGTGCTTGTGTGTGTGTGTGCTTGTGTGTGTGTGTGTGTGTGTGTGTGTGTGTGTGTGTGTTTCTAGTATGAGAAACCCAAATAACATTTTTAGATACTCAAAAAATGAAGTTCTGGGCTCATAAACAACGTTACAGGGAAACAGGACCTAACCACAACAAAAGACTCAAGTAATGTAGTTCCAGGTCAAACTGACCCTTGTTTACATCCGGGTGCCCCCTGCTGGTGTCTTTTGTGTATTCTATACAAACTTGACGTCTGATTAAAGACGTACATAAATGGCTTTCAATAGAAACATTGGGCAGATGAGTAAACGTAATAATAAAAGTGCTGCTACTTCAACTAAACAACAGGGAGTTTTGGACCCAGTCTTATTGGTTCTGCGTGGAGTCACTCAGTCGTGAATTTAGAAAAAGCAGAAATCTGATCAGCGCTAAATTATCTTTTCTTCATGTCTCAGACAAATCTGTGTCATCCGACCTTAACTTTTCCCATCACATGTTGAATTCACTGATATATTCCAGGTCTTCTCTGCTGCCTCTGTGTGTTTAACGTTCAGCTGAATGGTCCACATTCCTGCATTCCCTCACCTTTGTCAAAATGGGAACAATCTGACTGCGTCCATTAAAATGTCATTAGCGTCTTTGGCATTCTTGGACTTGACCGACCTATTAGTAGTCGATGCTGTTCATTCTTCAGCCGCGCTGCTTCACCTCTCTGAGTCCAGTCTGTGGCCCGTCACACGCCGGTGGTAGCATGTGGAAGAAAACTGATTTATTTCAGCCACGAGAGACTGAAATATCTCAAGAACTGGAGGAGGAACTGCCAAGAAATGATTTACAAACATTCATGGTGCCCAGAGGATGAATCCTGTGGACGTTGGCGACTTTGTAAATAAAGATGGACGACGCATCTCCACAAATCGTCCTCTGCATGGAACTGATCATAACTGATCATAGAGCGGAGGCGTGGCAAGTCAAGACAATCTCAGCTGTCAACACACTCAGTGGAAAAAAACCAACACTTGAACAAATATCGATGTGATAAAACAAATCTAAAGTGAAAGAAATCATCTTTGAGCTAATTTTTATTTGACCCATACTGCAGCCAGCCACCAGGGGGCAATCCACATAATTCGGCTTCACTTTTGGGGGGGCTGCCATGTCGTATATCTTTATTTTTTCCGTCTATGATTGCCACCATGACATTTGTGGTTAAGACAGAGATTTTTCATGCAGCGCCATCATCAGGTCAAAACATTGCTTTGATTTATGACCAAACACCTTCAGGCCTGATGACATACTCTGTGTTTATTTAGCAAATATTAACATTTTGACACAATAAACATCAGAAACATCGATTTACATCATTTAAACTCTGTGTAAATACGAACCATTATGTTTATGCTGAGCGAAAACAAACTGCGTGTGTTGCTCTGTCATTATTATTAATAACAGATTTCATGCTTTGTCTCTTATGTCTCTGGATGACAATTGATTTTCTGTGTGAGAGGGACGAACAGTAAAACTCTCCCTCAGACTTTCATGTGTGAAAACTTCAGCACACCAGAACATGTTTCAGATTCTCTGCTGGAGGAACAGAGGTTTTCTTTGGTGTCAGGCTCTTTGTGTCTCTGTCGAGCGTCGTCACAGATTGGCGGTTTGCGTTGCTTCCGTCAGTGACGCAGAGACAGAGGACATCTGGAAAACTGAAGCTTCGATCAGCAAACTGAAGATCTAGAGATTTTACAATTGAAAGTAAAGAACACCAGTTACCTACAGCTCCTCTTGATCTAATAAAAAGGTAGCGGCTGTAAAATGATCACGGCGTTCTTGAAGTTTGAACATGACAGTGTCTTCATGCCCGGCACTAAAGTTAGCAAATGTGTGTGTTGCGTAATTCTTCGTGTTCACGTCTCCTCGTGCGTGTTTCATTCCTCACATGTGTTTTGTTAATGAGCAGCAGGTCGTCACTGATTTGGTTTGAAGGGTCAAAGAAATCTGTCCAATCATTTCTGTCCCCAGCAGAAGAAAAAGAATCAACTGCTGATCGTGAGTGTGTGTGTGTGTGTGTGTGTGTGTGTGTGTGTGTGTGTTTACTTATTCTTATATCTTTATGAGGACTAGTCTGAACACAGACCTTACAGAATGAGGCCAATTTGACAAAGTGAGGCTGTCCACTATGAATCGAAGTTAATGCAAAGGCCTGGAAAGCCAAACTGTAAAGGTTTGTCTGTGTGTGCGTGTGTGTGTGCGTGTGTGTGTGTGTGTGTGTGTGTGGTCCAGGTTTTACTCATGTTATGGGGACCTAAACCTATTTGCACACTCATGTTATTGGACCAATGGAAAAAGCAAGTCCCCATAACGTGACTAATTCATTCTTCAGGTGAAGACGTGTTTTAAGACTAAGGTTGAGTTTAAATTTAAGGTTTAGGTGAAAGTTAAGGTTAGAGCAAGTATTAGCTATGTGTGTGTGTGTGTGTGCCCACACACACACACACACACACACACACACACACACACACACACACACACACACACACACACACACACACATGTTGTGGACTGCCAACATTTAATCAGAGGGACAGTGCTGGGAACATGTGACGGAGGCCGGTCAGCTCAGAGGGAGGTGGACAGAGACAGACCTTAAACATATATGGTGACATAACAAGCGGGACCGTCTCAGTGTTCACAGTCTATGTGTCACCTTGACGACTTC